>NW_027526778.1:0-58443 GCF_052857255.1 Amblyomma americanum | reverse complement strand
CCGATGTGTTCAGATCTAGCTCGTTTAGGTCTAAAACAGCTTGTTTCGTTGTAATACGCACGAATACAAGCTTTTCGAGCAGTTATGAGAAAAAGTTTGGACGCGTATCACATGGACACTTGTAAAACCGATGTGTTCAGATCTAGCTCGTTTAGGTCTAAAACAGCTTGTTTCGTTGTATTAAGCACGAATACATGCTTTTCGCGCACTTATAAGAGAAAAAGTTTTGACGCGTATCACATAGACACTTGTAAAACCGATGTGTTCAGATCTAGCTCGTTTTGGTCTAAAACAGCTTGTTTCGTTGTATTACGCACGAATACAAGCTTTTCGAGCAGTTATGAGAAAAAGTTTTGACGCGTATCACATGGACACTTGTAAAATCGGTGTTCAGATCTAGCTCGTTTAGGTCTAAAACAGCTTGTTTCGTTGTATTAAGCACGAATACATGCTTTTCGCGCAGTTATAAGAGAAAAAGTTTTGACGCGTATCACATAGACACTTGTAAAACCGATGTGTTCAGATCTAGCTCGTTTTGGTGTAAAACAGCTTGTTTCGGTTTATTAAGCACGAATACATGCTTTGGCGCAGTTATAAGGGAAACACTTTTGACGCGTATCACAAGGACTTGTAAAACCGATGTGTTCAGATTTAGCTCGTTATGGTCTAAAACAGCTTGTTTCGTTGTATTAAGCACGAATACAAGCTTTTCGCGCAGTTATAAGAGAAAAAGTTTTGACGCCTGTCACAGGGAGACTTGTAAAATCGATGTGTTCAGATCTAGCTCGTTTTGGTCTAAAACAGCTTGTTTCGTTGTATTAAGCACGAATACAAGCTTTTCGAGCAGTTATCAGAAGTTTTGACGCGTATCACATGGACACTTGTAAAACCGATGTGTTCAGATCTATCTCGTTTAGGTCTAAAACAGCTTGTTTCGTTGTATTAAGCACAAATACATGCTTTTCGCACAGTTATAAGAGAAAAAGTTTTGACGCGTATCACATAGACACTTGTAAAACCGATGTGTTCAGATCTAGCTCGTTTTGGTCTAAAACAGCTTGTTTCGTTGTAATACGCACGAATACAAGCTTTTCGAGCAGTTATGAGAAAAAGTTTTGACGCGTATCACATGGCCACTTGTAAAACGATGTGTTCAGATCTAGCTCGTTTAGGTCTAAAACAGCTTGTTTCGTTGTATTAAGCACGAATACATGCTTTTCGCGCAGTTATAAGAGAAAAAGTTTTGACGCGTATCACATAGACACTTGTAAAACCGATGTGTTCAGATCTAGCTCGTTTTGGTCTAAAACAGCTTGTTTCGTTGTATTAAGCACGAATACATGCTTTTCGCGCAGTTATAAGAGAAAAAGTTTTGACGCGTATCACATAGACACTTGTAAAACCGATGTGTTCAGATCTAGGTCGTTTTGGTCTAAAACAGCTTGTTTCGTTGTATTACGCGCGAATACAAGCTTTTCGAGCAGTTATGAGAAAAAGTTTTGACGCGTATCACATGGACACTTGTAAAATCGATGTGTTCAGATCTAGCTCGTTTAGGTCTAAAACAGCTTGTTTCGTTGTATTAAGCACGAATACATGCTTTTCGCGCAGTTATAAGAGAAAAAGTTTTGACGCGTATCACATAGACACTTGTAAAACCGATGTGTTCAGATCTAGCTCGTTTTGGTCTAAAACAGCTTGTTTCGTTGTAATAAGCACGAATACAAGCTTTTCGAGCAGTTATGAGAAAAAGTTTTGACGCGTATCACATGGACATTTGTAAAACCGATGTTTCAAAACAGAGACGCCGACCAGTAAAACGAAAAAATTGTATTGACGTTTCGGCGCCCAGAACGGGGGCCTTGTTCACAATGGAAACACACCAAGAGGGTTCGTCCTTTTTAAAAGCTATAGTAATCGCCGTAAAGATCGCGCGTAAATCGGGTTAAGATTGCCCTCGTTACGATTAAGCGTGTGAGCCGTTGTCTGTATCACCAGGGACTCGAGATGAAGCCGTGATGTTGTCAGTTTCTCTTTTTCGATGATTCTTGCTTTTTCCCAATCTATTCTGTGATTTGCCGTCACCGCGTGCTCTGCCAAGGCGTTATTGCGGGTATCTTCTTTCTGCACATCACGAGCATGTTGCTGTAGGCGCTTCTTGTAACTTCCGGTTTCGCCGATGTAAACACCGTTGCAATCTGCACAAGGGATGGCGTAGACAACTCCTGGGAACTTCTCTTTTGGCAACTGATCTTTGACGTTCATCAGTTGTTGTCGCATTTTCTTGACAGGGACATGGGCAACTTGCACGTCATACTCTCGTAATACACGGGCGAGGCACTCACTTGTTTTCGGCACATAAGGAATAGCCGCACGTTTTTTGGGCGGAAGAGGGGCGTCCGGATGACGAGGCCGTGACAGCCTTCGTTCTGTGGACCTGATGAAATGGCTTGGGTAACCACAGCTAGTGAGATCCTTTCGTACCCTTGACGCGTCCGCAGCGGCGTCAGTGGTGTTTGTGCATATCTTCTTGGCCCGCTGCATTAAACTGCTCACAACGGCTCTTTTTTGGGCGGCAGGATGGACGGAACTGAAATGTAGGTAGCGGCCTGTATGTGTAGCCTTTCTATACACGCTAAACGACAACTTCTGGCCTTTCCTTGAGACGAGGACGTCCAGAAAAGGCAGACTGCCGTCCACCTCTTCTTCCAACGTAAACTGAATGGCGTCTTCCTGGCTGTTCAGGTGTGTCAGAAACTGGCTCACCGCGTCCTTGTGCAGAATGCAAAAGCAGTCGTCGATGTAACGGAAGAAGACCTTGGGGGCAGGGTGAAAGGAGGTTAACGCGCGTCGCTCCAATGACTCCATGGTGAGGTTAGCGGCCGTCACCGAAACAGAAGCACCCATGGGGGTCCCATGGACTTGCTTGTAGTAGTTCCCCTAAAAACAAAGTAGGTATTGCTCAGGCAGAAAGCAAGCAGCCGGCGCAGGTCCCGTGCTTCTATTGGCGATCTTTCCGGTAGAGAGGCATCGCTATCGAGCGCAGCGGTGCATACGTCGACAGCAAGGTCAGTCGGTACACTCGTGAACAGGGACTTCACGTCGAAAGACACCATCAATTCACTGTCTTCGATCAGGGTGTTGCGGGTCTTCTCAACAAAGTCGTATGAGTTGCGAACGTGGCAAGTCCCATGGCCAACAAGCGGGGAAAGAACACGGTGCAAGAATTTGGAGAGGCTGTGCAGAGGGGAGCGGGTAAAATCCACGATAGGTCGCATTGAAACTCCTGGTTTATGTATCTTTGGCAAGCCATAAAACGCTGGCGCGGAACCATTGTGGCATAGTAACTTGTAGTAGAGCGGTTTTTGGCTCGGCGGGACGAACTGAAATACGTCGGCGAGAAGCTTCTGTAGTTCCCTCTCCAACTTGAGTGTAGGGTCCTTCTTGAGGCGGACGTACGTGTCACCGTCTTCCAGGAGAGACAGTATCTTGCGGTCATAGTCAGACTTGTCCAAAAGGACTGTCGCGTTGCCTTTGTCTGCTGGCAAAATTACAATATCTTTGTTGTCACGGAGGCTCTTCATAGCGGATTGTTCCTCGCGAGACAAAGCAGAACGGGAAGGCCCGCGATGAATGGCGTTGAGAACGCCCACCACCCGTGTGCGGGCCTCTTCGCGGCGAGTGTTCTCAACTTGGCTGATCGCATTTTCCACAGCGCATACCAACTTCTTCCTATTCGGTGCAGCTCCTAGGCTGAAATTCAACCCCAAATTCAGAACAGCCTCTTCAGCTCGGTTGGGCTTATACGATGAAAGGTTATGCACAGCGGGTTTTGAAATCATCGTCTGCCCTCTCTGGTGCTCGGATAGGAGCCTGCCTAACTTATTGTCATGAGCACGCTCACCTTTCTGGCGTTGACGTTCCATCTTCTGATTTGCGTGCAACTGAATGCTGGTGAACTCATTAGGAGATTGGTGTTCTAGACGACGACGAGCAAAAAACGCTTCGTTCTCCAGTGCGCGGATTTTTCCTTTGCAGTCCAAGATTCTTGCTTGCAGGAGCTGACGTTCCGCTTTGCCAACCACACTGAGCCCAAAAGGCGTCGACACCGGTCTGTTGAGACGCAAGGCCAGACGGAATTCCGTCACACTCTCGACTTCATAAAACCGATGTGTTCAGATCTAGCTCGTTTAGGTCTAAAACAGCTTGTTTCGTTGCATTAAGCACGAATACATGCTTTTCGCCCAGTTATAAGAGAAAAAGTTTTGACGCGTATTACATAGACACTTGTAAAACCGATGTGTTCAGATCTAGCTCGTTATGGTCTAAAACAGCTTGTTTCGTTGTATTACGCACGAATACAAGCTTTTCGAGCAGTTATGAGAAAAAGTTTTGACGCGTATCACATGGACACTTGTGAAACCGATGTGTTCAGATCTAGCTCGTTTAGGTCTAAAACAGCTTGTTTCGTTGTATTAAGCACGAATACATGCTTTTCGCGCAGTTATAAGAGAAAAAGTTTTGACGCGTATTACATAGACACTTGTAAAACCGATGTGTTCAGATCTAGCTCGTTATGGTCTAAAACAGCTTCTTTCGTTGTATTACGCACGAATACAAGCTTTTCGAGCAGTTATGAGAAAACGTTTTGACGCGTATCACATAGACACTTGTAAAACCGATGTGTTCAGATCTAGCTCGTTTTGGTCTAAAACAGCTTGTTTCCTTGTAATAAGCACGAATACAAGCTTTTCGAGCAGTTATGAGAAAAAGTTTTGACGCGTATCACATGGACACTTGTAAAACCGATGAGTTCAGATATAGCTCGTTTAGGTCTCAAACAGCTTGTTTCGTTGTATTAAACACGAATACATGCTTTTCGCGCAGTTATAAGAGAAAAAGTTTGACGCGTATTACATAGACACTTGTAAAACCGATGTGTTCAGATCTAGCTCGTTATGGTCTAAAACAGCTTGTTTCGTTGTATTAAGCACGAATATATGCTTTTCGCGCAGTTATAAGAGAAAAAGTTTTGACGCGGTATCACATAGACACTTGTAAACCGATGTGTTCAGATCTAGCTCGTTTTGGTCTAAAACAGCTTGTTTCGTTGTATTCCGCACGAATACAAGCTTTTCGAGCATTTATAAGAGAAAAGTTTTGACGCCTGTCACAGGGAGACTTGTAAAATCGATGTGTTCAGATCTAGCTCGTTTTGGTCTAAAACAGCTTGTTTCGTTGTATTAAGCACGAATACAAGCTTTTCGAGCAGTTATCAGAAGTTTTGACGTGTATCACATGGACACTTGTAAAACCGATGTGTTCAGATCTAGCTCGTTTTGGTGTAAAACAGCTTGTTTCAGTTTATTAAGCACGAATACATGCTTTGGCGCAGTTATAAGAGAAACCCTTTTGACGCTTATCACAAGGACTTGTAAAACCGATGTGTTCAGATTTAGCTCGTTTTGGTCTAAAACACCTTGTTTGGTTGTATTAAGCACGAATACAAGCTTTTCGCGCAGATATAAGAGAAAAAGTTTTGACGCCTGTCACAGGGAGACTTGTAAAACCGATGTGTTCAGATCTAGCTCGTTTTGGTCTAAAACAGCTTGTTTCGTTGTATTAAGCACGAATACAAGCTTTTCGATCAGTTATCAGAAGTCTTGACGCGTATCACATGGACACTTGTAAAACCGATGTGTTCAG
This sequence comes from Amblyomma americanum, assembly GCF_052857255.1. Taxonomy (NCBI): domain Eukaryota; kingdom Metazoa; phylum Arthropoda; class Arachnida; order Ixodida; family Ixodidae; genus Amblyomma; species Amblyomma americanum. Next base: position 52,737 of record NW_027526778.1, on the reverse strand, counting down.
ATCTAGCTCGTTTATGTCTAAAACAGCTTGTTTCGTTGTATTAAGCACGAATACATGCTTTTCGCGCAGTTATAAGAGAAAAAGTTTTGACGCGTATCACATAGACACTTGTAAAACCGATGTGTTCAGATCTAGCTCGTTTTGGTCTAAAACAGCTTCTTTCGTTGTATTACGCATGATACAAGCTTTTCGAGCAGTTATAAGAGAAAAAGTTTTGACGCGTATCACATAGACACTTGTAAAACCGATGTGTTCAGATCTAGCTCGTTTAGGTCTAAAACAGCTTGTTTCGTTGTATTAAGCACGAATACATGCTTTTCGCGCAGTTATAAGAGAAAAAGTTTTGACGCATGTCACATGGACATTTGTAAAACCGATGTGTTCAGGTCTAGCTCGTTTAGGTCTAAAACAGCTTGTTTCGTTGTATTAAGCACGAATACAAGCTTTTCGAGCAGTTATGAGAAAAAGTTTTGACGCGTATCACATGGACACCTTGTAAAACCGATGTGTTCAGATCTAGCTCGTTTATGTCTAAAACAGCTTGTTTCGTTGTATTAAGCACGAATACATGCTTTTCGCGCACTTATAAGAGAAAAAGTTTTGACGCGTATCACATAGACACTTGTAAAACCGATGTGTTCAGATCTAGCTCGTTTTGGTCTAAAACAGCTTGTTTCGTTGTATTACGCACGAATACAAGCTTTTCGAGCAGTTATGAGAAAAAGTTTTGACGCGTATCACATGGACACTTGTAAAATCGGAGTTCAGATCTAGCTCGTTTAGGTCTAAAACAGCTTGTTTCGTTGTATTAAGCACGAATGCATGCTTTTCGCGCAGTTATAAGAGAAAAAGTTTTGACGCGTATCACATAGACACTTGTAAAACCGATGTGTTCAGATCTAGCTCGTTTTGGTCTAAAACAGCTTGTTTTGTTGTATTAAGCACGAATACATGCTTTTCGCGCAGTTATAAGAGAAAAAGTTTTGACGCGTATCACATAGACACTTGTAAAACCGATGTGTTCAGATCTAGCTCGTTTTGGTCTAAAACAGCTTGTTTCGTTGTATTACGCGCGAATACAAGCTTTTCGAGCAGTTATGAGAAAAAGTTTTGACGCCTGTCACAGGGAGACTTGTAAAATCGATGTGTTCAGATCTAGCTCGTTTAGGTCTAAAACAGCTTGTTTCGTTGTATTAAGCACGAATACATGCTTTTCGCGCAGTTATAAGAGAAAAAGTTTGACGCGTATCACATAGACACTTGTAAAAACCGATGTGTTCAGATCTAGCTCGTTTTGGTCTAATACAGCTTGTTCGTTGTAATAAGCACGAATACAAGCTTTTCGAGCAGTTATGAGAAAAAGTTTTGACGCGTATCACATGGACACTTCTAAAACCGATGTGTTCAGATCTAGCTCGTTTAGGTCTAAAACAGCTTGTTTCGTTGCATTAAGCACGAATACATGCTTTTCGCGCAGTTATAAGAGAAAAAGTTTTGACGCGTATTACATAGGCACTTGTAAAACCGATGTGTTCAGATCTAGCTCGTTATGGTCTAAAACAGCTTGTTTCGTTGTATTACGCAAGAATACAAGCTTTTCGAGCAGTTATGAGAAAAAGTTTTGACGCGTATCACATGGACACTTGTAAAACCGTTGTGTTCAGATCTAGCTCGTTTAGGTCTAAAACAGCTTGTTTCGTTGTATTAAGCACGAATACTTGCTTTTTCGCGCAGTTATAAGAGAAAGTTTTGACGCGTATCACATAGACACTTGTAAAACCGATGTGTTCAGATCTAGCTCGTTTAGGTCTAAACAGCTTGTTTCGTTGTATTAAGCACGAATACATGCTTTTCGCGCAGTTATAAGAGAAAAAGTTTTGACGCGTATCACATAGACACTTGGAAAACCGATGTGTTCAGATCTAGCTCGTTTTGGTCTAAAACAGCGTGTTTCGTTGTAATACGCACGAATACAAGCTTTTCGAGCAGTTATGAGAAAAAGTTTTGACGCGTATCACATGGACACTTGTAAAACCGGTGTTCAGATCTAGCTCGTTTGGTGTAAAACAGCTTGTTTCGGTTTATTAGGCACGAATACATGCTTTGGCGCAGTTATAAGAGAAAAACTTTTGACGCGTATCACAAGGACTTGTAAAACCGATGTGTTCAGATTTAGCTCGTTTTGGTCTAAAACAGCTTGTTTCCTTGTATTAAGCACGAATACATGCTTTTCGACGCAGTTATAAGAGAAAAAGTTTTGACGCGTATCACATAGACACTTGTAAAACCGATGTGTTCAGATCTAGCTCGTTTTGGTGTAAAACAGCTTGTTTCGGTTTATTAAGCACGAATACATGCTTTGGCGCAGTTATAGAGGGAAACACTTTTGACGCGTATCACAAGGACTTGTAAAATCGATGTGTTCAGATTTAGCTCGTTATGGTCTAAAACAGCTTGTTTCGTTGTATTAAGCACGAATACAAGCTTTTCGCGCAGTTATAAGAGAAAAAGTTTTGACGCCTGTCACAGGGAGACTTGTAAAATCGATGTGTTCAGATCTAGCTCGTTTTGGTCTAAAACAGCTTGTTTCGTTGTATTAAGCACGAATACAAGCTTTTCGAGCAGTTATCAGAAGTTTTGACGCGTATCACATGGACACTTGTAAAACCGATGTGTTCAGATCTATCTCGTTAGGTCTAAAACAGCTTGTTCGTTGTATTAAGCACAAATACATGCTTTTCGCACAGTTATAAGAGAAAAAGTTTTGACGCGTATCACATAGACACTTGTAAAACCGATGTGTTCAGATCTAGCTCGTTTTTGGTCTAAAACAGCTTGTTTCGTTGTAATACGCACGAATACAAGCTTTTCGAGCAGTTATGAGAAAAAGTTTTGACGCGTATCACATGGCCACTTGTAAAACGATGTGTTCAGATCTAGCTCGTTTAGGTCTAAAACAGCTTGTTTCGTTGTATTAAGCACGAATACATGCTTTTTCGCGCAGTTATAAGAGAAAAAGTTTTGACGCGTATCACATAGACACTTGTAAAACCGATGTGTTCAGATCTAGCTCGTTTTGGTCTAAAACAGCTTGTTTCGTTGTATTAAGCACGAATACATGCTTTTCGCGCAGTTATAAGAGAAAAAGTTTTGACGCGTATCACATAGCCACTTGTAAAACCGATGTGTTCAGATCTAGGTCGTTTTGGTCTAAAACAGCTTGTTTCGTTGTATTACGCGCGAATACAAGCTTTTCGAGCAGTTATGAGAAAAAGTTTTGACGCGTATCACATGGACACTTGTAAAATCGATGTGTTCAGATCTAGCTCGTTTAGGTCTAAAACAGCTTGTTTCGTTGTATTAAGCACGAATACATGCTTTTCGCGCAGTTATAAGAGAAAAAGTTTTGACGCGTATCACATAGACACTTGTAAAACCGATGTGTTCAGATCTAGCTCGTTTTGGTCTAAAACAGCTTGTTTCGTTGTAATAAGCACGAATACAAGCTTTTCGAGCAGTTATGAGAAAAAGTTTTGACGCGTATCACATGGACACTTGTAAAACCGATGTTTCAAAACAGAGACGCCGACCAGTAAAACGAAAAAATTTGTATTGACGTTTCGGCGCCCAGAACGGGGGCCTTGTTCACAATGGAAACACACCAAGAGGGTTCGTCCTTTTTAAAAGCTATAGTAATCGCCGTAAAGATCGCGCGTAAATCGGGTTAAGATTGCCCTCGTTACGATTAAGCGTGTGAGCCGTTGTCTGTATCACCAGGGACTCGAGATGAAGCCGTGATGTTGTCAGTTTCTCTTTTTCGATGATTCTTGCTTTTTCCCAATCTATTCTGTGATTTGCCGTCACCGCGTGCTCTGCCAAGGCGTTATTGCGGGTATCTTCTTTCTGCACATCACGAGCATGTTGCTGTAGGCGCTTCTTGTAACTTCCGGTTTCGCCGATGTAAACACCGTTGCAATCTGCACAAGGGATGGCGTAGACAACTCCTGGGAACTTCTCTTTTGGCAACTGATCTTTGACGTTCATCAGTTGTTGTCGCATTTTCTTGACAGGGACATGGGCAACTTGCACGTCATACTCTCGTAATACACGGGCGAGGCACTCACTTGTTTTCGGCACATAAGGAATAGCCGCACGTTTTTTGGGCGGAAGAGGGGCGTCCGGATGACGAGGCCGTGACAGCCGTCGTTCTGTGGACCTGATGAAATGGCTTGGGTAACCACAGCTAGTGAGATCTTTTCGTACCCTTGACGCGTCCGCAGCGGCGTCAGTGGTGTTTGTGCATATCTTCTTGGCCCGCTGCATTAAACTGCTCACAACGGCTCTTTTTTGGGCGGCAGGATGGACGGAACTGAAATGTAGGTAGCGGCCTGTATGTGTAGCCTTTCTATACACGCTAAACGACAACTTCTGGCCTTTCCTTGAGACGAGGACGTCCAGAAAAGGCAGACTGCCGTCCACCTCTTCTTCCAACGTAAACTGAATGGCGTCTTCCTGGCTGTTCAGGTGTGTCAGAAACTGGCTCACCGCGTCCTTGTGCAGAATGCAAAAGCAGTCGTCGATGTAACGGAAGAAGACCTTGGGGGCAGGGTGAAAGGAGGTTAACGCGCGTCGCTCCAATGACTCCATGGTGAGGTTAGCGGCCGTCACCGAAACAGAAGCACCCATGGGGGTCCCATGGACTTGCTTGTAGTAGTTTCCCCTAAAAACAAAGTAGGTATTGCTCAGGCAGAAAGCAAGCAGCCGGCGCAGGTCCCGTGCTTCTATTGGCGATCTTTCCGGTAGAGAGGCATCGCTATCGAGCGCAGCGGTGCATACGTCGACAGCAAGGTCAGTCGGTACACTCGTGAACAGGGACTTCACGTCGAAAGACACCATCAATTCACTGTCTTCGATCAGGGTGTTGCGGGTCTTCTCAACAAAGTCGTATGAGTTGCGAACGTGGCAAGTCCCATGGCCAACAAGCGGGGAAAGAACACGGTGCAAGAATTTGGAGAGGCTGTGCAGAGGGGAGCGGGTAAAATCCACGATAGGTCGCATTGAAACTCCTGGTTTATGTATCTTTGGCAAGCCATAAAACGCTGGCGCGGAACCATTGTGGCATAGTAACTTGTAGTAGAGCGGTTTTTGGCTCGGCGGGACGAACTGAAATACGTCGGCGAGAAGCTTCTGTAGTTCCCTCTCCAACTTGAGTGTAGGGTCCTTCTTGAGGCGGACGTACGTGTCACCGTCTTCCAGGAGAGACAGTATCTTGCGGTCATAGTCAGACTTGTCCAAAAGGACTGTCGCGTTGCCTTTGTCTGCTGGCAAAATTACAATATCTTTGTTGTCACGGAGGCTCTTCATAGCGGATTGTTCCTCGCGAGACAAAGCAGAACGGGAAGGCCCGCGATGAATGGCGTTGAGAACGCCCACCACCCGTGTGCGGGCCTCTTCGCGGCGAGTGTTCTCAACTTGGCTGATCGCATTTTCCACAGCGCATACCAACTTCTTCCTATTCGGTGCAGCTCCTAGGCTGAAATTCAACCCCAAATTCAGAACAGCCTCTTCAGCTCGGTTGGGCTTATACGATGAAAGGTTATGCACAGCGGGTTTTGAAATCATCGTCTGCCCTCTCTGGTGCTCGGATAGGAGCCTGCCTAACTTATTGTCATGAGCACGCTCACCTTTCTGGCGTTGACGTTCCATCTTCTGATTTGCGTGCAACTGAATGCTGGTGAACTCATTAGGAGATTGGTGTTCTAGACGACGACGAGCAAAAAACGCTTCGTTCTCCAGTGCGCGGATTTTTCCTTTGCAGTCCAAGATTCTTGCTTGCAGGAGCTGACGTTCCGCTTTGCCAACCACACTGAGCCCAAAAGGCGTCGACACCGGTCTGTTGAGACGCAAGGCCAGACGGAATTCCGTCACACTCTCGACTTCATAAAACCGATGTGTTCAGATCTAGCTCGTTTAGGTCTAAAACAGCTTGTTTCGTTGCATTAAGCACGAATACATGCTTTTCGCCCAGTTATAAGAGAAAAAGTTTTGACGCGTATTACATAGACACTTGTAAAACCGATGTGTTCAGATCTAGCTCGTTATGGTCTAAAACAGCTTGTTTCGTTGTATTACGCACGAATACAAGCTTTTCGAGCAGTTATGAGAAAAAGTTTTGACGCGTATCACATGGACACTTGTGAAACCGATGTGTTCAGATCTAGCTCGTTTAGGTCTAAAACAGCTTGTTTCGTTGTATTAAGCACGAATACATGCTTTTCGCGCAGTTATAAGAGAAAAAGTTTTGACGCGTATTACATAGACACTTGTAAAACCGATGTGTTCAGATCTAGCTCGTTATGGTCTAAAACAGCTTCTTTCGTTGTATTACGCACGAATACAAGCTTTTCGAGCAGTTATGAGAAAACGTTTTGACGCGTATCACATAGACACTTGTAAAACCGATGTGTTCAGATCTAGCTCGTTTTGGTCTAAAACAGCTTGTTTCCTTGTAATAAGCACGAATACAAGCTTTTCGAGCAGTTATGAGAAAAAGTTTTGACGCGTATCACATGGACACTTGTAAAACCGATGAGTTCAGATATAGCTCGTTTAGGTCTCAAACAGCTTGTTTCGTTGTATTAAACACGAATACATGCTTTTCGCGCAGTTATAAGAGAAAAAGTTTTGACGCGTATTACATAGACACTTGTAAAACCGATGTGTTCAGATCTAGCTCGTTATGGTCTAAAACAGCTTGTTTCGTTGTATTAAGCACGAATATATGCTTTTCGCGCAGTTATAAGAGAAAAAGTTTTGACGCGTATCACATAGACACTTGTAAAACCGATGTGTTCAGATCTAGCTCGTTTTGGTCTAAAACAGCTTGTTTCGTTGTATTCCGCACGAATACAAGCTTTTCGAGCATTTATAAGAGAAAAAGTTTTGACGCCTGTCACAGGGAGACTTGTAAAATCGATGTGTTCAGATCTAGCTCGTTTTGGTCTAAAACAGCTTGTTTCGTTGTATTAAGCACGAATACAAGCTTTTCGAGCAGTTATCAGAAGTTTTGACGTGTATCACATGGACACTTGTAAAACCGATGTGTTCAGATCTAGCTCGTTTTGGTGTAAAAACAGCTTGTTTCAGTTTATTAAGCACGAATACATGCTTTGGCGCAGTTATAAGAGAAACCCTTTTGACGCTTATCACAAGGACTTGTAAAACCGATGTGTTCAGATTTAGCTCGTTTTGGTCTAAAACACCTTGTTTGGTTGTATTAAGCACGAATACAAGCTTTTCGCGCAGATATAAGAGAAAAAGTTTTGACGCCTGTCACAGGGAGACTTGTAAAACCGATGTGTTCAGATCTAGCTCGTTTTGGTCTAAAACAGCTTGTTTCGTTGTATTAAGCACGAATACAAGCTTTTCGATCAGTTATCAGAAGTCTTGACGCGTATCACATGGACACTTGTAAAACCGATGTGTTCAGATCTAGCTCGTTTATGTCTAAAACAGCTTGTTTCGTTGTATTAAGCACGAATACATGCTTTTCGCGCAGTTATAAGAGAAAAAGTTTTGACGCGTATCACATAGACACTTGTAAAACCGATGTGTTCAGATCTAGCTCGTTTAGGTCTAAAACAGCTTGTTTCGTTGTATTAAGCACGAATACATGCTTTTCGCGCAGTTATAAGAGAAAAAGTTTTGACGCATATCACATGGACATTTGTAAAACCGATGTGTTCAGATCTAGCTCGTTTAGGTCTAAAACAGCTTGTTTCGTTGTATTAAGCACGAATACAAGCTTTTCGAGCAGTTATGAGAAAAAGTTTTGACGCGTATCACATGGACACTTGTAAAACCGATGTGTTCAGATCTAGCTCGTTTATGTCTAAAACAGCTTGTTTCGTTGTATTAAGCACGAATACATGCTTTTCGCGCACTTATAAGAGAAAAAGTTTTGACGCGTATCACATAGACACTTGTAAAACCGATGTGTTCAGATCTAGCTCGTTTTGGTCTAAAACAGCTTGTTTCGTTGTATTACGCACGAATACAAGCTTTTCGAGCAGTTATGAGAAAAGTTTTGACGCGTATCACATGGACACTTGTAAAATCGGAGTTCAGATCTAGCTCGTTTAGGTCTAAAACAGCTTGTTTCGTTGTATTAAGCACGAATGCATGCTTTTCGCGCAGTTATAAGAGAAAAAGTTTTGACGCGTATCACATAGACACTTGTAAAACCGATGTGTTCAGATCTAGCTCGTTTTGGTCTAAAACAGCTTGTTTTGTTGTATTAAGCACGAATACATGCTTTTCGCGCAGTTATAAGAGAAAAAGTTTTGACGCGTATCACATAGACACTTGTAAAACCGATGTGTTCAGATCTAGCTCGTTTTGGTCTAAAACAGCTTGTTTCGTTGTATTACGCGCGAATACAAGCTTTTCGAGCAGTTATGAGAAAAAGTTTTGACGCCTGTCACAGGGAGACTTGTAAAATCGATGTGTTCAGATCTAGCTCGTTTAGGTCTAAAACAGCTTGTTTCGTTGTATTAAGCACGAATACATGCTTTTCGCGCAGTTATAAGAGAAAAAGTTTTGACGCGTATCACATAGACACTTGTAAAACCGATGTGTTCAGATCTAGCTCGTTTTGGTCTAATACAGCTTGTTTCGTTGTAATAAGCACGAATACAAGCTTTTCGAGCAGTTATGAGAAAAAGTTTTGACGCGTATCACATGGACACTTGTAAAACCGATGTGTTCAGATCTAGCTCGTTTATGTCTAAAACAGCTTGTTTCGTTGTATTAAGCACGAATACATGCTTTTCGCGCAGTTATAAGAGAAAAAGTTTTGACGCGTATCACATAGACACTTGTAAAACCGATGTGTTCAGATCTAGCTCGTTTTGGTCTAAAACAGCTTCTTTCGTTGTATTACGCATGAATACAAGCTTTTCGAGCAGTTATAAGAGAAAAAGTTTTGACGCGTATCACATAGACACTTGTAAAACCGATGTGTTCAGATCTAGCTCGTTTAGGTCTAAAACAGCTTGTTTCGTTGTATTAAGCACGAATACATGCTTTTCGCGCAGTTATAAGAGAAAAAGTTTTGACGCATATCACATGGACATTTGTAAAACCGATGTGTTCAGATCTAGCTCGTTTAGGTCTAAAACAGCTTGTTTCGTTGTATTAAGCACGAATACAAGCTTTTCGAGCAGTTATGAGAAAAAGTTTTGACGCGTATCACATGGACACTTGTAAAACCGATGTGTTCAGATCTAGCTCGTTTATGTCTAAAACAGCTTGTTTCGTTGTATTAAGCACGAATACATGCTTTTCGCGCACTTATAAGAGAAAAAGTTTTGACGCGTATCACATAGACACTTGTAAAACCGATGTGTTCAGATCTAGCTCGTTTTGGTCTAAAACAGCTTGTTTCGTTGTATTACGCACGAATACAAGCTTTTCGAGCAGTTATGAGAAAAAGTTTTGACGCGTATCACATGGACACTTGTAAAATCGGAGTTCAGATCTAGCTCGTTTAGGTCTAAAACAGCTTGTTTCGTTGTATTAAGCACGAATGCATGCTTTTCGCGCAGTTATAAGAGAAAAAGTTTTGACGCGTATCACATAGACACTTGTAAAACCGATGTGTTCAGATCTAGCTCGTTTTGGTCTAAAACAGCTTGTTTTGTTGTATTAAGCAGGAATACATGCTTTTCGCGCAGTTATAAGAGAAAAAGTTTTGACGCGTATCACATAGACACTTGTAAAACCGATGTGTTCAGATCTAGCTCGTTTTGGTCTAAAACAGCTTGTTTCGTTGTATTACGCGCGAATACAAGCTTTTCGAGCAGTTATGAGAAAAAGTTTTGACGCCTGTCACAGGGAGACTTGTAAAATCGATGTGTTCAGATCTAGCTCGTTTAGGTCTAAAACAGCTTGTTTCGTTGTATTAAGCACGAATACATGCTTTTCGCGCAGTTATAAGAGAAAAAGTTTTGACGCGTATCACATAGACACTTGTAAAACCGATGTGTTCAGATCTAGCTCGTTTTGGTCTAATACAGCTTGTTTCGTTGTAATAAGCACGAATACAAGCTTTTCGAGCAGTTATGAGAAAAAGTTTTGACGCGTATCACATGGACACTTCTAAAACCGATGTGTTCAGATCTAGCTCGTTTAGGTCTAAAACAGCTTGTTTCGTTGCATTAAGCACGAATACATGCTTTTCGCGCAGTTATAAGAGAAAAAGTTTTGACGCGTATTACATAGGCACTTGTAAAACCGATGTGTTCAGATCTAGCTCGTTATGGTCTAAAACAGCTTGTTTCGTTGTATTACGCAAGAATACAAGCTTTTCGAGCAGTTATGAGAAAAAGTTTTGACGCGTATCACATGGACACTTGTAAAACCGTTGTGTTCAGATCTAGCTCGTTTAGGTCTAAAACAGCTTGTTTCGTTGTATTAAGCACGAATACTTGCTTTTCGCGCTGTTATAAGAGAAAGTTTTGACGCGTATCACATAGACACTTGTAAAACCGATGTGTTCAGATCTAGCTCGTTTAGGTCTAAAACAGCTTGTTTCGTTGTATTAAGCACGAATACATGCTTTTCGCGCAGTTATAAGAGAAAAAGTTTTGACGCGTATCACATAGACACTTGGAAAACCGATGTGTTCAGATCTAGCTCGTTTTGGTCTAAAACAGCGTGTTTCGTTGTAATACGCACGAATACAAGCTTTTCGAGCAGTTATGAGAAAAAGTTTTGACGCGTATCACATGGACACTTGTAAAACCGGTGTTCAGATCTAGCTCGTTTTGGTGTAAAACAGCTTGTTTCGGTTTATTAGGCACGAATACATGCTTTGGCGCAGTTATAAGAGAAAAACTTTTGACGCGTATCACAAGGACTTGTAAAACCGATGTGTTCAGATTTAGCTCGTTTTGGTCTAAAACAGCTTGTTTCGTTGTATTAAGCACGAATACAAGCTTTTCGAGCAGTTATCAGAAGTTTTGACGCGTATCACTTGGACACTTGTAAAACCGATGTGTTCAGATCTAGCTCGTTTAGGTCTAAAACAGGTTGTTTCGATGTATTAAGCACGAATACATGCTTTTCGCGCAGTTATAGGAGAAAAAGTTTTGACGCGTATCACATGGACATTTGTAAAACCGATGTGTTCAGATCTAGCTCGTTTTGGTCTAAAACAGCGTGTTTCGTTGTAATACGCACGAATACAAGCTTTTCGAGCAGTTATGAGAAAAAGTTTTGACGCGTATCACATGGACACTTGTAAAACCGGTGTTCAGATCTAGCTCGTTTTGGTGTAAAACAGCTTGTTTCGGTTTAATAAGCACGAATACATGCTTTGGCGCAGTTATAAGAGAAAAACTTTTGACGCGTATCACAAGGACTTGTAAAACCGATGTGTTCAGATTTAGCTCGTTTTGGTCTAAAACAGCTTGTTTCGTTGTATTAAGCACGAATACAAGCTTTTCGAGCAGTTATCAGAAGTTTTGACGCGTATCACTTGGACACTTGTAAAACCGATGTGTTCAGATCTAGCTCGTTTAGGTCTAAAACAGGTTCTTTCGTTGTATTACGCATGAATACAAGCTTTTCGAGCAGTTATAAGAGAAAAAGTTTTGACGCGTATCACATAGACACTTGTAAAACCGATGTGTTCAGATCTAGCTCGTTTAGGTCTAAAACAGCTTGTTTCGTTGTATTAAGCACGAATACATGCTTTTCGCGCAGTTATAAGAGAAAAAGTTTTGACGCATATCACATGGACATTTGTAAAACCGATGTGTTCAGATCTAGCTCGTTTAGGTCTAAAACAGCTTGTTTCGTTGTATTAAGCACGAATACAAGCTTTTCGAGCAGTTATGAGAAAAAGTTTTGACGCGTATCACATGGACACTTGTAAAACCGATGTGTCCAGATCTAGCTCGTTTATGTCTAAAACAGCTTGTTTCGTTGTATTAAGCACGAATACATGCTTTTCGCGCACTTATAAGAGAAAAAGTTTTGACGCGTATCACATAGACACTTGTAAAACCGATGTGTTCAGATCTAGCTCGTTTTGGTCTAAAACAGCTTGTTTCGTTGTATTACGCACGAATACAAGCTTTTCGAGCAGTTATGAGAAAAAGTTTTGACGCGTATCACATGGACACTTGTAAAATCGGAGTTCAGATCTAGCTCGTTTAGGTCTAAAACAGCTTGTTTCGTTGTATTAAGCACGAATGCATGCTTTTCGCGCAGTTATAAGAGAAAAAGTTTTGACGCGTATCACATAGACACTTGTAAAACCGATGTGTTCAGATCTAGCTCGTTTTGGTCTAAAACAGCTTGTTTTGTTGTATTAAGCACGAATACATGCTTTTCGCGCAGTTATAAGAGAAAAAGTTTTGACGCGTATCACATAGACACTTGTAAAACCGATGTGTTCAGATCTAGCTCGTTTTGGTCTAAAACAGCTTGTTTCGTTGTATTACGCGCGAATACAAGCTTTTCGAGCAGTTATGAGAAAAAGTTTTGACGCCTGTCACAGGGAGACTTGTAAAATCGATGTGTTCAGATCTAGCTCGTTTAGGTCTAAAACAGCTTGTTTCGTTGTATTAAGCACGAATACATGCTTTTCGCGCAGTTATAAGAGAAAAAGTTTTGACGCGTATCACATAGACACTTGTAAAACCGATGTGTTCAGATCTAGCTCGTTTTGGTCTAATACAGCTTGTTTCGTTGTAATAAGCACGAATACAAGCTTTTCGAGCAGTTATGAGAAAAAGTTTTGACGCGTATCACATGGACACTTCTAAAACCGATGTGTTCAGATCTAGCTCGTTTAGGTCTAAAACAGCTTGTTTCGTTGCATTAAGCACGAATACATGCTTTTCGCGCAGTTATAAGAGAAAAAGTTTTGACGCGTATTACATAGGCACTTGTAAAACCGATGTGTTCAGATCTAGCTCGTTATGGTCTAAAACAGCTTGTTTCGTTGTATTACGCAAGAATACAAGCTTTTCGAGCAGTTATGAGAAAAAGTTTTGACGCGTATCACATGGACACTTGTAAAACCGTTGTGTTCAGATCTAGCTCGTTTAGGTCTAAAACAGCTTGTTTCGTTGTATTAAGCACGAATACTTGCTTTTCGCGCAGTTATAAGAGAAAGTTTTGACGCGTATCACATAGACACTTGTAAAACCGATGTGTTCAGATCTAGCTCGTTTAGGTCTAAAACAGCTTGTTTCGTTGTATTAAGCACGAATACATGCTTTTCGCGCAGTTATAAGAGAAAAAGTTTTGACGCGTATCACATAGACACTTGGAAAACCGATGTGTTCAGATCTAGCTCGTTTTGGTCTAAAACAGCGTGTTTCGTTGTAATACGCACGAATACAAGCTTTTCGAGCAGTTATGAGAAAAAGTTTTGACGCGTATCACATGGACACTTGTAAAACCGGTGTTCAGATCTAGCTCGTTTTGGTGTAAAACAGCTTGTTTCGGTTTATTAGGCACGAATACATGCTTTGGCGCAGTTATAAGAGAAAAACTTTTGACGCGTATCACAAGGACTTGTAAAACCGATGTGTTCAGATTTAGCTCGTTTTGGTCTAAAACAGCTTGTTTCGTTGTATTAAGCACGAATACAAGCTTTTCGAGCAGTTATCAGAAGTTTTGACGCGTATCACTTGGACACTTGTAAAACCGATGTGTTCAGATCTAGCTCGTTTAGGTCTAAAACAGGTTGTTTCGATGTATTAAGCACGAATACATGCTTTTCGCGCAGTTATAGGAGAAAAAGTTTTGACGCGTATCACATGGACATTTGTAAAACCGATGTGTTCAGATCTAGCTCGTTTTGGTCTAAAACAGCGTGTTTCGTTGTAATACGCACGAATACAAGCTTTTCGAGCAGTTATGAGAAAAAGTTTTGACGCGTATCACATGGACACTTGTAAAACCGGTGTTCAGATCTAGCTCGTTTTGGTGTAAAACAGCTTGTTTCGGTTTATTAAGCACGAATACATGCTTTGGCGCAGTTATAAGAGAAAAACTTTTGACGCGTATCACAAGGACTTGTAAAACCGATGTGTTCAGATTTAGCTCGTTTTGGTCTAAAACAGCTTGTTTCGTTGTATTAAGCACGAATACAAGCTTTTCGAGCAGTTATCAGAAGTTTTGACGCGTATCACTTGGACACTTCTAAAACCGATGTGTTCAGATCTAGCTCGTTTAGGTCTAAAACAGCTTGTTTCGATGTATTAAGCACGAATACATGCTTTTCGCGCAGTTATAAGAGAAAAAGTTTTGACGCGTATCACATGGACATTTGTAAAACCGATGTGTTCAGATCTAGCTCGTTTAGGTCTAAAACAGCTTGTTTCGTTGTATTAAGCACGAATACATGCTTTTCGCGCAGTTATAAGAGAAAAAGTTTTGACGCGTATCACATAGACACTTGTAAAACCGATTTGTTCAGATCTAGCTCGTTTTGGTCTAAAACAGCTTGTTTCGTTGTAATACGCACGAATACAAGCTTTTCGAGCAGTTATGAGAAAAAGTTTTGACGCGTATCACATGGACACTTGTAAAACCGATGTGTTCAGATCTAGCTCGTTTAGGTCTAAAACAGCTTGTTTCGTTGCATTAAGCACGAATACATGCTTTTCGCCCAGTTATAAGAGAAAAAGTTTTGACGCGTATTACATAGACACTTGTAAAACCGATGTGTTCAGATCTAGCTCGTTATGGTCTAAAACAGCTTGTTTCGTTGTATTACGCACGAATACAAGCTTTTCGAGCAGTTATGAGAAAAAGTTTTGACGCGTATCACATGGACACTTGTGAAACCGATGTGTTCAGATCTAGCTCGTTTAGGTCTAAAACAGCTTGTTTCGTTGTATTAAGCACGAATACATGCTTTTCGCGCAGTTATAAGAGAAAAAGTTTTGACGCGTATTACATAGACACTTGTAAAACCGATGTGTTCAGATCTAGCTCGTTATGGTCTAAAACAGCTTGTTTCGTTGTATTACGCACGAATACAAGCTTTTCGAGCAGTTATGAGAAAAAGTTTTGACGCGTATCACATGGACACTTGTGAAACCGATGTGTTCAGATCTAGCTCGTTTAGGTCTAAAACAGCTTGTTTCGTTGTATTAAGCACGAATACATGCTTTTCGCGCAGTTATAAGAGAAAAAGTTTTGACGCGTATTACATAGACACTTGTAAAACCGATGTGTTCAGATCTAGCTCGTTATGGTCTAAAACAGCTTCTTTCGTTGTATTACGCACGAATACAAGCTTTTCGAGCAGTTATGAGAAAAAGTTTTGACGCGTATCACATAGACACTTGTAAAACCGATGTGTTCAGATCTAGCTCGTTTTGGTCTAAAACAGCTTGTTTCCTTGTAATAAGCACGAATACAAGCTTTTCGAGCAGTTATGAGAAAAAGTTTTGACGCGTATCACATGGACACTTGTAAAACCGATGAGTTCAGATATAGCTCGTTTAGGTCTCAAACAGCTTGTTTCGTTGTATTAAACACGAATACATGCTTTTCGCGCAGTTATAAGAGAAAAAGTTTTGACGCGTATTACATAGACACTTGTAAAACCGATGTGTTCAGATCTAGCTCGTTATGGTCTAAAGCAGCTTGTTTCGTTGTATTAAGCACGAATATATGCTTTTCGCGCAGTTATAAGAGAAAAAGTTTTGACGCGTATCACATAGACACTTGTAAAACCGATGTGTTCAGATCTAGCTCGTTTTGGTCTAAAACAGCTTGTTTCGTTGTATTCCGCACGAATACAAGCTTTTCGAGCATTTATAAGAGAAAAAGTTTTGACGCCTGTCACAGGGAGACTTGTAAAATCGATGTGTTCAGATCTAGCTCGTTTTGGTCTAAAACAGCTTGTTTCGTTGTATTAAGCACGAATACAAGCTTTTCGAGCAGTTATCAGAAGTTTTGACGCGTATCACATGGACACTTGTAAAACCGATGTGTTCAGATCTAGCTCGTTTTGGTGTAAAACAGCTTGTTTCAGTTTATTAAGCACGAATACATGCTTTGGCGCAGTTATAAGAGAAACCCTTTTGACGCTTATCACAAGGACTTGTAAAACCGATGTGTTCAGATTTAGCTCGTTTTGGTCTAAAACACCTTGTTTGGTTGTATTAAGCACGAATACAAGCTTTTCGCGCAGATATAAGAGAAAAAGTTTTGACGCCTGTCACAGGGAGACTTGTAAAACCGATATGTTCAGATCTAGCTCGTTTTGGTCTAAAACAGCTTGTTTCGTTGTATTAAGCACGAATACAAGCTTTTCGATCAGTTATCAGAAGTCTTGACGCGTATCACATGGACACTTGTAAAACCGATGTGTTCAGATCTAGCTCGTTTAGGTCTAAAACAGCTTGTTTCGTTGTATTAAGCACGAATACATGCTTTTCGCGCAGTTATAAGAGAAAAAGTTTTGACGCGTATCACATAGACACTTGTAAAACCGATGTGTTCAGATCTAGCTCGTTTTGGTCTAAAACAGCTTCTTTCGTTGTATTACGCATGAATACAAGCTTTTCGAGCAGTTATAAAAGAAAAAGTTTTGACGCGTATCACATAGACACTTGTAAAACCGATGTGTTCAGATCTAGCTCGTTTAGGTCTAAAACAGCTTGTTTCGTTGTATTAAGCACGAATACATGCTTTTCGCGCAGTTATAAGAGAAAAAGTTTTGACGCGTATCACATGGACATTTGTAAAACCGATGTGTTCAGATCTAGCTCGTTTAGGTCTAAAACAGCTTGTTTCGTTGTATTAAGCACGAATACATGCTTTTCGCGCAGTTATAAGAAAAAAAGTTTTGACGCGTATCACATACACTTGTAAAACCGATGTGTTCAGATCTAGCTCGTTTTGGTCTAAAACAGCTTGTTTCGTTGTAATACGCACGAATACAAGCTTTTCGAGCAGTTATGAGAAAAAGTTTTGACGCGTATCACATGGACACTTGTAAACCGATGTGTTCAGATCTAGCTCGTTTAGGTCTAAAACAGCTTGTTTCGTTGTATTAAGCACGAATACATGCTTTTCGCGCAGTTATAAGAGAAAAAGTTTTGACGCGTAGACACTTGTAAAACCGATGTGTTCAGATCTAGCTCGTTTTGGTCTAAAACAGCTTCTTTCGTTGTATTACGCATGAATACAAGCTTTTCGAGCAGTTATAAGAGAAAAAGTTTTGACGCGTATCACATGGACATTTGTAAAACCGATGTGTTCAGATCTAGCTCGTTTAGGTGTAAAACAGCTTGTTTCGTTGTATTAAGCACGAATACATGCTTTTCGTGCAGTTATAAGAGAAAACGTTTTGACGCGTATCACAGACACTTGTAAAATCGATGTGTTCAGATCTAGCTCGTTTTGGTCTAAAACAACTTGTTTCCTTGTAATACGCACGAATACAAGCTTTTCGAGCAGTTATGAGAAAAAGTTTTGACGCGTATCACATGGACACTTGTAAAACCGATGTGTTCAGATCTTGCTCGTTTAGGTCTAAAACAGCTTGTTTCGTTGTATTAAGCACGAATACATGCTTTTCGCGCAGTTATAAGAGAAAAAGTTTTGACGCGTATCACATGGACACTTGTAAAACCGATGTGTTCAGATCTAGCTCGTTTTGGTGTAAAACAGCTTGTTTCGGTTTATTAAGCGCGAATACATGCTTTGGCGCAGTTATAAGAGAAAAACTTTTGACGCGTATCACAAGGACTTGTAAAACCGATGTGTTCAGATTTAGCTCGTTTTGGTCTAAAACAGCTTGTTTGGTTGTATTAAGCACGAATACAAGCTTTTCGCGCAGTTATAAGAGAAAAAGTTTTGACGCCTGTCACAGGGAGACTTGTAAAACCGATGTGTTCAGATCTAGCTCGTTTTGGTCTAAAACAGCTTGTTTCGTTGTATTAAGCACGAATACACGCTTTTCGCGCAGTTATAAGAGAAAAAGTTTTGACGCGTATCACATACACTTGTAAAACCGATGTGTTCATATCAAGCTCGTTTAGGTCTAAAACAGCTTGTTTCGTTGTATTAAGCACGAATACATGCTTTTCGCGCAGTTATAAGAGAAAAAGTTTTGACGCGTATCACATGGACATTTGTAAAACCGATGTGTTCAGATCTAGCTCGTTTAGGTCTAAAACAGCTTGTTTCGTTGTATTAAGCACGAATACATGCTTTTCGCGCAGTTATAAGAGAAAGAGTTTTGACGCGTATCACATAGACACTTGTAAAACCGATGTGTTCAGATCTAGCTCGTTTTGGTCTAAAACAACTTGTTTCCTTGTAATACGCACGAATACAAGCTTTTCGAGCAGTTATGAGAAAAAGTTTTGACGCGTATCACATGGACACTTGTAAAACCGATGTGTTCAGATCTAGCTCGTTTAGGTCTAAAACAGCTTGTTTCGTTGTATTAAGCACGAATACATGCTTTTCGCGCAGTTATAAGAGAAAAAGTTTTGACGCGTATCACATGGACACTTGTAAAACCGATGTGTTCAGATCTAGCTCGTTTTGGTGTAAAACAGCTTGTTTCGGTTTATTAAGCACGAATACATGCTTTGGCGCAGTAATAAGAGAAAAACTTTTGACGCGTATCACAAGGACTTGTAAAACCGATGTGTTCAGATTTAGCTCGTTTTGGTCTAAAACAGCTTGTTTGGTTGTATTAAGCACGAATACAAGCTTTTCGCGCAGTTATAAGAGAAAAAGTTTTGACGCCTGTCACAGAGAGACTTGTAAAACCGATGTGTTCAGATCTAGCTCGTTTGGTCTAAAACAGCTTGTTTCGTTGTATTAAGCACGAATACAAGCCTTTCGAGCAGTATAAGAAGTTTTGACGCGTATCACATGGACACTTGTAAAACCGATGTGTTCAGATCTAGCTCGTTTTGGTGTAAAACAGCTTGTTTCGTTGTATTAAGCACGAATACATGCTTTTCGCGCAGTTATAAGAGAAAAAGTTTTGACGCGTATCACATAGACACTTGTAAACCGATGTGTTCAGATCTAGCTCGTTTTGGTCTAAAACAGCTTCTTTCGTTGTATTACGCATGAATACAAGCTTTTCGAGCAGTTATAAGAAAAAAAGTTTTGACGCGTATCACATAGACACTTGTAAAACCGATGTGTTCAGATCTAGCTCGTTTAGGTCTAAAACAGCTTGTTTCGTTGTATTAAGCACGAATACATGCTTTTCGCGCAGTTATAAGAGAAAAAGTTTTGACGCGTATCACATGGACATTTGTAAAACCGATGTGTTCAGATCTAGCTCGTTTAGGTCTAAAACAGCTTGTTTCGTTGTATTAAGCACGAATACATGCTTTTCGCGCAGTTATAAGAGAAAAAGTTTTGACGCGTATCACATACACTTGTAAAACCGATGTGTTCAGATCTAGCTCGTTTTGGTCTAAAACAGCTTGTTTCGTTGTAATACGCACGAATACAAGCTTTTCGAGCAGATATCAGAAGTTTTGACGCGTATCACAATGACACTTGTAAAACCGATGTGTTCAGATCTAGCTCGTTTAGGTCTAAAACAGCTTGTTTCGTTGTAATACGCACGAATACAAGCTTTTCGAGCAGTTATGAAAAAAAGTTTTGACGCGTATCACATGGACACTTGTAAAACCGATGTGTTCAGATCTAGCTCGTTTAGGTCTAAAACAGCTTGTTTCGTTGTATTAAGCACGAATACATGCTTTTCGCGCAGTTATAAGAGAAAAAGTTTTGACGCGTAGACACTTGTAAAACCGATGTGTTCAGATCTAGCTCGTTTTGGTCTAAAACAGCTTCTTTCGTTGTATTACGCATGAATACAAGCTTTTCGAGCAGTTATAAGAGAAAAAGTTTTGACGCGTATCACATGGACATTTGTAAAACCGATGTGTTCAGATCTAGCTCGTTTAGGTCTAAAACAGCTTGTTTCGTTGTATTAAGCACGAATACATGCTTTTCGCGCAGTTATAAGAGAAAACGTTTTGACGCGTATCACAGACACTTGTAAAACCGATGTGTTCAGATCTAGCTCGTTTTGGTGTAAAACAGCTTGTTTCGGTTTATTAAGCGCGAATACATGCTTTGGCGCAGTTATAAGAGAAAAACTTTTGACGCGTATCACAAGGACTTGTAAAACCGATGTGTTCAGATTTAGCTCGTTTTGGTCTAAAACAGCTTGTTTGGTTGTATTAAGCACGAATACAAGCTTTTCGAGCAGTTATCAGAAGTTTTGACGCGTATCACATGGACACTTGTAAAACCGATGTGTTCAGATCTAGCTCGTTTTGGTGTAAAACAGCTTGTTTCAGTTTATTAAGCACGAATACATGCTTTGGCGCAGTTATAAGAGAAACCCTTTTGACGCTTATCACAAGGACTTGTAAAACCGATGTGTTCAGATTTAGCTCGTTTTGGTCTAAAACACCTTGTTTGGTTGTATTAAGCACGAATACAAGCTTTTCGCGCAGATATAAGAGAAAAAGTTTTGACGCCTGTCACAGGGAGACTTGTAAAACCGATGTGTTCAGATCTAGCTCGTTTTGGTCTAAAACAGCTTGTTTCGTTGTATTAAGCACGAATACAAGCTTTTCGATCAGTTATCAGAAGTCTTGACGCGTATCACATGGACACTTGTAAAACCGATGTGTTCAGATCTAGCTCGTTTAGGTCTAAAACAGCTTGTTTCGTTGTATTAAGCACGAATACATGCTTTTCGCGCAGTTATAAGAGAAAAAGTTTTGACGCGTATCACATAGACACTTGTAAAACCGATGTGTTCAGATCTAGCTCGTTTTGGTCTAAAACAGCTTCTTTCGTTGTATTACGCATGAATACAAGCTTTTCGAGCAGTTATAAAAGAAAAAGTTTTGACGCGTATCACATAGACACTTGTAAAACCGATGTGTTCAGATCTAGCTCGTTTAGGTCTAAAACAGCTTGTTTCGTTGTATTAAGCACGAATACATGCTTTTCGCGCAATTATAAGAGAAAAAGTTTTGACGCGTATCACATGGACATTTGTAAAACCGATGTGTTCAGATCTAGCTCGTTTAGGTCTAAAACAGCTTGTTTCGTTGTATTAAGCACGAATACATGCTTTTCGCGCAGTTATAAGAGAAAAAGTTTTGACGCGTATCACATACACTTGTAAAACCGATGTGTTCAGATCTAGCTCGTTTTGGTCTAAAACAGCTTGTTTCGTTGTAATACGCACGAATACAAGCTTTTCGAGCAGTTATGAGAAAAAGTTTTGACGCGTATCACATGGACACTTGTAAACCGATGTGTTCAGATCTAGCTCGTTTAGGTCTAAAACAGCTTGTTTCGTTGTATTAAGCACGAATACATGCTTTTCGCGCAGTTATAAGAGAAAACGTTTTGACGCGTAGACACTTGTAAAACCGATGTGTTCAGATCTAGCTCGTTTTGGTCTAAAACAGCTTCTTTCGTTGTATTACGCATGAATACAAGCTTTTCGAGCAGTTATAAGAGAAAAAGTTTTGACCCGTATCACATGGACATTTGTAAAACCGATGTGTTCAGATCTAGCTCGTTTAGGTGTAAAACAGCTTGTTTCGTTGTATTAAGCACGAATACATGCTTTTCGCGCAGTTATAAGAGAAAACGTTTTGACGCGTATCACAGACACTTGTAAAACCGATGTGTTCAGATCTAGCTCGTTTTGGTCTAAAACAACTTGTTTCCTTGTAATACGCACGAATACAAGCTTTTCGAGCAGTTATGAGAAAAAGTTTTGACGCGTATCACATGGACACTTGTAAAACCGATGTGTTCAGATCTTGCTCGTTTAGGTCTAAAACAGCTTGTTTCGTTGTATTAAGCACGAATACATGCTTTTCGCGCAGTTATAAGAGAAAAAGTTTTGACGCGTATCACATGGACACTTGTAAAACCGATGTGTTCAGATCTAGCTCGTTTTGGTGTAAAACAGCTTGTTTCGTTGTATTAAGCACGAATACATGCTTTTCGCGCAGTTATAAGAGAAAACGTTTTGACGCGTATCACAGACACTTGTAAAACCGATGTGTTCAGATCTAGCTCGTTTTGGTCTAAAACAGCTTGTTTCGTTGTATTAAGCACGAATATACGCTTTTCGCGCAGTTATAAGAGAAAAAGTTTTGACGCGTATCACATACACTTGTAAAACCGATGTGTTCATATCAAGCTCGTTTAGGTCTAAAACAGCTTGTGTCGTTGTATTAAGCACGAATACATGCTTTTCGCGCAGTTATAAGAGAAAAAGTTTTGACGCGTATCACATGGACATTTGTAAAACCGATGTGTTCAGATCTAGCTCGTTTAGGTCTAAAACAGCTTGTTTCGTTGTATTAAGCACGAATACATGCTTTTCGCGCAGTTATAAGAGAAAGAGTTTTGACGCGTATCACATAGACACTTGTAAAACCGATGTGTTCAGATCTAGCTCGTTTTGGTCTAAAACAACTTGTTTCCTTGTAATACGCACGAATACAAGCTTTTCGAGCAGTTATGAGAAAAAGTTTTGACGCGTATCACATGGACACTTGTAAAACCGATGTGTTCAGATCTAGCTCGTTTAGGTCTAAAACAGCTTGTTTCGTTGTATTAAGCACGAATACATGCTTTTCGCGCAGTTATAAGAGAAAAAGTTTTGACGCGTGTCACATGGACACTTGTAATACCGATGTGTTCAGATCTAGCTCGTTTTGGTGTAAAACATCTTGTTTCGGTTTATTAAGCACGAATACATGCTTTGGCGCAGTTATAAGAGAAAAACTTTTGACGCGTATCACAAGGACTTGTAAAACCGATGTGTTCAGATTTAGCTCGTTTTGGTCTAAAACAGCTTGTTTGGTTGTATTAAGCACGAATACAAGCTTTTCGCGCAGTTATAAGAGAAAAAGTTTTGACGCCTGTCACAGGGAGACTTGTAAAACCGATGTGTTCAGATCTAGCTCGTTTGGTCTAAAACAGCTTGTTTCGTTGTATTAAGCACGAATACAAGCTTTTCGAGCAGTATAAGAAGTTTTGACGCGTATCACATGGACACTTGTAAAACCGATGTGTTCAGATCTAGCTCGTTTAGGTCTAAAACAGCTTGTTTCGTTGTATTAAGCACGAATACATGCTTTTCGCGCAGTTATAAGAGAAAAAGTTTTGACGCGTATCACATAGACACTTGTAAACCGATGTGTTCAGATCTAGCTCGTTTTGGTCTAAAACAGCTTCTTTCGTTGTATTACGCATGAATACAAGCTTTTCGAGCAGTTATAAGAGAAAAAGTTTTGACGCGTATCACATAGACACTTGTAAAACCGATGTGTTCAGATCTAGCTCGTTTAGGTCTAAAACAGCTTGTTTCGTTGTATTAAGCACGAATACATGCTTTTCGCGCAGTTATAAGAGAAAAAGTTTTGACGCGTATCACATGGACATTTGTAAAACCGATGTGTTCAGATCTAGCTCGTTTAGGTCTAAAACAGCTTGTTTCGTTGTATTAAGCACGAATACATGCTTTTCGCGCAGTTATAAGAGAAAACGTTTTGACGCGTATCACAGACACTTGTAAAACCGATGTGTTCAGATCTAGCTCGTTTTGGTGTAAAACAGCTTGTTTCGGTTTATTAAGCGCGAATACATGCTTTGGCGCAGTTATAAGAGAAAAACTTTTGACGCGTATCACAAGGACTTGTAAAACCGATGTGTTCAGATTTAGCTCGTTTTGGTCTAAAACAGCTTGTTTGGTTGTATTAAGCACGAATACAAGCTTTTCGAGCAGTTATCAGAAGTTTTGACGCGTATCACATGGACACTTGTAAAACCGATGTGTTCAGATCTAGCTCGTTTTGGTGTAAAACAGCTTGTTTCAGTTTATTAAGCACGAATACATGCTTTGGCGCAGTTATAAGAGAAACCCTTTTGACGCTTATCACAAGGACTTGTAAAACCGATGTGTTCAGATTTAGCTCGTTTTGGTCTAAAACACCTTGTTTGGTTGTATTAAGCACGAATACAAGCTTTTCGCGCAGATATAAGAGAAAAAGTTTTGACGCCTGTCACAGGGAGACTTGTAAAACCGATGTGTTCAGATCTAGCTCGTTTTGGTCTAAAACAGCTTGTTTCGTTGTATTAAGCACGAATACAAGCTTTTCGATCAGTTATCAGAAGTCTTGACGCGTATCACATGGACACTTGTAAAACCGATGTGTTCAGATCTAGCTCGTTTAGGTCTAAAACAGCTTGTTTCGTTGTATTAAGCACGAATACATGCTTTTCGCGCAGTTATAAGAGAAAAAGTTTTGACGCGTATCACATAGACACTTGTAAAACCGATGTGTTCAGATCTAGCTCGTTTTGGTCTAAAACAGCTTCTTTCGTTGTATTACGCATGAATACAAGCTTTTCGAGCAGTTATAAAAGAAAAAGTTTTGACGCGTATCACATAGACACTTGTAAAACCGATGTGTTCAGATCTAGCTCGTTTAGGTCTAAAACAGCTTGTTTCGTTGTATTAAGCACGAATACATGCTTTTCGCGCAGTTATAAGAGAAAAAGTTTTGACGCGTATCACATGGACATTTGTAAAACCGATGTGTTCAGATCTAGCTCGTTTAGGTCTAAAACAGCTTGTTTCGTTGTATTAAGCACGAATACATGCTTTTCGCGCAGTTATAAGAGAAAAAGTTTTGACGCGTATCACATACACTTGTAAAACCGATGTGTTCAGATCTAGCTCGTTTTGGTCTAAAACAGCTTGTTTCGTTGTAATACGCACGAATACAAGCTTTTCGAGCAGTTATGAGAAAAAGTTTTGACGCGTATCACATGGACACTTGTAAACCGATGTGTTCAGATCTAGCTCGTTTAGGTCTAAAACAGCTTGTTTCGTTGTATTAAGCACGAATACATGCTTTTCGCGCAGTTATAAGAGAAAACGTTTTGACGCGTAGACACTTGTAAAACCGATGTGTTCAGATCTAGCTCGTTTTGGTCTAAAACAGCTTCTTTCGTTGTATTACGCATGAATACAAGCTTTCAGTTATAAGAGAAAAAGTTTTGACCCGTATCACATGGACATTTGTAAAACCGATGTGTTCAGATCTAGCTCGTTTAGGTGTAAAACAGCTTGTTTCGTTGTATTAAGCACGAATACATGCTTTTCGCGCAGTTATAAGAGAAAACGTTTTGACGCGTATCACAGACACTTGTAAAACCGATGTGTTCAGATCTAGCTCGTTTTGGTCTAAAACAACTTGTTTCCTTGTAATACGCACGAATACAAGCTTTTCGAGCAGTTATGAGAAAAAGTTTTGACGCGTATCACATGGACACTTGTAAAACCGATGTGTTCAGATCTTGCTCGTTTAGGTCTAAAACAGCTTGTTTCGTTGTATTAAGCACGAATACATGCTTTTCGCGCAGTTATAAGAGAAAAAGTTTTGACGCGTATCACATGGACACTTGTAAAACCGATGTGTTCAGATCTAGCTCGTTTTGGTGTAAAACAGCTTGTTTCGTTGTATTAAGCACGAATACATGCTTTTCGCGCAGTTATAAGAGAAAACGTTTTGACGCGTATCACAGACACTTGTAAAACCGATGTGTTCAGATCTAGCTCGTTTTGGTCTAAAACAGCTTGTTTCGTTGTATTAAGCACGAATATACGCTTTTCGCGCAGTTATAAGAGAAAAAGTTTTGACGCGTATCACATACACTTGTAAAACCGATGTGTTCATATCAAGCTCGTTTAGGTCTAAAACAGCTTGTTTCGTTGTATTAAGCACGAATACATGCTTTTCGCGCAGTTATAAGAGAAAAAGTTTTGACGCGTATCACATGGACATTTGTAAAACCGATGTGTTCAGATCTAGCTCGTTTAGGTCTAAAACAGCTTGTTTCGTTGTATTAAGCACGAATACATGCTTTTCGCGCAGTTATAAGAGAAAGAGTTTTGACGCGTATCACATAGACACTTGTAAAACCGATGTGTTCAGATCTAGCTCGTTTTGGTCTAAAACAACTTGTTTCCTTGTAATACGCACGAATACAAGCTTTTCGAGCAGTTATGAGAAAAAGTTTTGACGCGTATCACATGGACACTTGTAAAACCGATGTGTTCAGATCTAGCTCGTTTAGGTCTAAAACAGCTTGTTTCGTTGTATTAAGCACGAATACATGCTTTTCGCGCAGTTATAAGAGAAAAAGTTTTGACGCGTATCACATGGACACTTGTAATACCGATGTGTTCAGATCTAGCTCGTTTTGGTGTAAAACAGCTTGTTTCGGTTTATTAAGCACGAATACATGCTTTGGCGCAGTTATAAGAGAAAAACTTTTGACGCGTATCACAAGGACTTGTAAAACCGATGTGTTCAGATTTAGCTCGTTTTGGTCTAAAACAGCTTGTTTGGTTGTATTAAGCACGAATACAAGCTTTTCGCGCAGTTATAAGAGAAAAAGTTTTGACGCCTGTCACAGGGAGACTTGTAAAACCGATGTGTTCAGATCTAGCTCGTTTTGGTGTAAAACAGCTTGTTTCGGTTTATTAAGCACGAATACATGCTTTGGCGCAGTTATAAGAGAAAAACTTTTGACGCGTATCACAAGGACTTGTAAAACCGATGTGTTCAGATTTAGCTCGTTTTGGTCTAAAACAGCTTGTTTGGTTGTATTAAGCACGAATACAAGCTTTTCGCGCAGTTATAAGAGAAAAAGTTTTGACGCCTGTCACAGGGAGACTTGTAAAACCGATGTGTTCAGATCTAGCTCGTTTGGTCTAAAACAGCTTGTTTCGTTGTATTAAGCACGAATACAAGCTTTTCGAGCAGTATAAGAAGTTTTGACGCGTATCACATGGACACTTGTAAAACCGATGTGTTCAGATCTAGCTCGTTTAGGTCTAAAACAGCTTGTTTCGTTGTATTAAGCACGAATACATGCTTTTCGCGCAGTTATAAGAGAAAAAGTTTTGACGCGTATCACATAGACACTTGTAAACCGATGTGTTCAGATCTAGCTCGTTTTGGTCTAAAACAGCTTCTTTCGTTGTATTACGCATGAATACAAGCTTTTCGAGCAGTTATAAGAGAAAAAGTTTTGACGCGTATCACATAGACACTTGTAAAACCGATGTGTTCAGATCTAGCTCGTTTAGGTCTAAAACAGCTTGTTTCGTTGTATTAAGCACGAATACATGCTTTTCGCGCAGTTATAAGAGAAAAAGTTTTGACGCGTATCACATGGACATTTGTAAAACCGATGTGTTCAGATCTAGCTCGTTTAGGTCTAAAACAGCTTGTTTCGTTGTATTAAGCACGAATACATGCTTTTCGCGCAGTTATAAGAGAAAAAGTTTTGACGCGTATCACATACACTTGTAAAACCGATGTGTTCAGATCTAGCTCGTTTTGGTCTAAAACAGCTTGTTTCGTTGTAATACGCACGAATACAAGCTTTTCGAGCAGATATCAGAAGTTTTGACGCGTATCACAATGACACTTGTAAAACCGATGTGTTCAGATCTAGCTCGTTTAGGTCTAAAACAGCTTGTTTCGTTGTAATACGCACGAATACAAGCTTTTCGAGCAGTTATGAGAAAAAGTTTTGACGCGTATCACATGGACACTTGTAAAACCGATGTGTTCAGATCTAGCTCGTTTAGGTCTAAAACAGCTTGTTTCGTTGTATTAAGCACGAATACATGCTTTTCGCGCAGTTATAAGAGAAAAAGTTTTGACGCGTAGACACTTGTAAAACCGATGTGTTCAGATCTAGCTCGTTTTGGTCTAAAACAGCTTCTTTCGTTGTATTACGCATGAATACAAGCTTTTCGAGCAGTTATAAGAGAAAAAGTTTTGACGCGTATCCCATGGACATTTGTAAAACCGATGTGTTCAGATCTAGCTCGTTTAGGTCTAAAACAGCTTGTTTCGTTGTATTAAGCACGAATACATGCTTTTCGCGCAGTTATAAGAGAAAACGTTTTGACGCGTATCACAGACACTTGTAAAACCGATGTGTTCAGATCTAGCTCGTTTTGGTGTAAAACAGCTTGTTTCGGTTTATTAAGCGCGAATACATGCTTTGGCGCAGTTATAAGAGAAAAACTTTTGACGCGTATCACAAGGACTTGTAAAACCGATGTGTTCAGATTTAGCTCGTTTTGGTCTAAAACAGCTTGTTTGGTTGTATTAAGCACGAATACAAGCTTTTCGCGCAGTTATAAGAGAAAAAGTTTTGACGCCTGTCACAGGGAGACTTGTAAAACCGATGTGTTCAGATCTAGCTCGTTTGGTCTAAAACAGCTTGTTTCGTTGTATTAAGCACGAATACAAGCTTTTCGAGCAGTATAAGAAGTTTTGACGCGTATCACATGGACACTTGTAAAACCGATGTGTTCAGATCTAGCTCGTTTAGGTCTAAAACAGCTTGTTTCGTTGTATTAAGCACGAATACATGCTTTTCGCGCAGTTATAAGAGAAAAAGTTTTGACGCCTGTCACAGGGAGACTTGTAAAACCGATGTGTTCAGATCTAGCTCGTTTTGGTCTAAAACAGCTTGTTTCGTTGTATTAAGCACGAATATACGCTTTTCGCGCAGTTATAAGAGAAAAAGTTTTGACGCGTATCACATACACTTGTAAAACCGATGTGTTCATATCAAGCTCGTTTAGGTCTAAAACAGCTTGTTTCGTTGTATTAAGCACGAATACATGCTTTTCGCGCAGTTATAAGAGAAAAAGTTTTGACGCGTATCACATGGACATTTGTAAAACCGATGTGTTCAGATCTAGCTCGTTTAGGTCTAAAACAGCTTGTTTCGTTGTATTAAGCACGAATACATGCTTTTCGCGCAGTTATAAGAGAAAGAGTTTTGACGCGTATCACATAGACACTTGTAAAACCGATGTGTTCAGATCTAGCTCGTTTTGGTCTAAAACAACTTGTTTCCTTGTAATACGCACGAATACAAGCTTTTCGAGCAGTTATGAGAAAAAGTTTTGACGCGTATCACATGGACACTTGTAAAACCGATGTGTTCAGATCTAGCTCGTTTAGGTCTAAAACAGCTTGTTTCGTTGTATTAAGCACGAATACATGCTTTTCGCGCAGTTATAAGAGAAAAAGTTTTGACGCGTATCACATGGACACTTGTAATACCGATGTGTTCAGATCTAGCTCGTTTTGGTGTAAAACAGCTTGTTTCGGTTTATTAAGCACGAATACATGCTTTGGCGCAGTTATAAGAGAAAAACTTTTGACGCGTATCACAAGGACTTGTAAAACCGATGTGTTCAGATTTAGCTCGTTTTGGTCTAAAACAGCTTGTTTGGTTGTATTAAGCACGAATACAAGCTTTTCGCGCAGTTATAAGAGAAAAAGTTTTGACGCCTGTCACAGGGAGACTTGTAAAACCGATGTGTTCAGATCTAGCTCGTTTGGTCTAAAACAGCTTGTTTCGTTGTATTAAGCACGAATACAAGCTTTTCGAGCAGTATAAGAAGTTTTGACGCGTATCACATGGACACTTGTAAAACCGATGTGTTCAGATCTAGCTCGTTTAGGTCTAAAACAGCTTGTTTCGTTGTATTAAGCACGAATACATGCTTTTCGCGCAGTTATAAGAGAAAAAGTTTTGACGCGTATCACATAGACACTTGTAAACCGATGTGTTCAGATCTAGCTCGTTTTGGTCTAAAACAGCTTCTTTCGTTGTATTACGCATGAATACAAGCTTTTCGAGCAGTTATAAGAGAAAAAGTTTTGACGCGTATCACATAGACACTTGTAAAACCGATGTGTTCAGATCTAGCTCGTTTAGGTCTAAAACAGCTTGTTTCGTTGTATTAAGCACGAATACATGCTTTTCGCGCAGTTATAAGAGAAAAAGTTTTGACGCGTATCACATGGACATTTGTAAAACCGATGTGTTCAGATCTAGCTCGTTTAGGTCTAAAACAGCTTGTTTCGTTGTATTAAGCACGAATACATGCTTTTCGCGCAGTTATAAGAGAAAAAGTTTTGACGCGTATCACATACACTTGTAAAACCGATGTGTTCAGATCTAGCTCGTTTTGGTCTAAAACAGCTTGTTTCGTTGTAATACGCACGAATACAAGCTTTTCGAGCAGATATCAGAAGTTTTGACGCGTATCACAATGACACTTGTAAAACCGATGTGTTCAGATCTAGCTCGTTTAGGTCTAAAACAGCTTGTTTCGTTGTAATACGCACGAATACAAGCTTTTCGAGCAGTTATGAGAAAAAGTTTTGACGCGTATCACATGGACACTTGTAAAACCGATGTGTTCAGATCTAGCTCGTTTAGGTCTAAAACAGCTTGTTTCGTTGTATTAAGCACGAATACATGCTTTTCGCGCAGTTATAAGAGAAAAAGTTTTGACGCGTAGACACTTGTAAAACCGATGTGTTCAGATCTAGCTCGTTTTGGTCTAAAACAGCTTCTTTCGTTGTATTACGCATGAATACAAGCTTTTCGAGCAGTTATAAGAGAAAAAGTTTTGACGCGTATCCCATGGACATTTGTAAAACCGATGTGTTCAGATCTAGCTCGTTTAGGTCTAAAACAGCTTGTTTCGTTGTATTAAGCACGAATACATGCTTTTCGCGCAGTTATAAGAGAAAACGTTTTGACGCGTATCACAGACACTTGTAAAACCGATGTGTTCAGATCTAGCTCGTTTTGGTGTAAAACAGCTTGTTTCGGT
This sequence comes from Amblyomma americanum, assembly GCF_052857255.1. NCBI lineage: Eukaryota > Metazoa > Arthropoda > Arachnida > Ixodida > Ixodidae > Amblyomma > Amblyomma americanum. The sequence goes on along the minus strand of NW_027526778.1, from coordinate 21,935 downwards.
TTATTAAGCGCGAATACATGCTTTGGCGCAGTTATAAGAGAAAAACTTTTGACGCGTATCACAAGGACTTGTAAAACCGATGTGTTCAGATTTAGCTCGTTTTGGTCTAAAACAGCTTGTTTGGTTGTATTAAGCACGAATACAAGCTTTTCGCGCAGTTATAAGAGAAAAAGTTTTGACGCCTGTCACAGGGAGACTTGTAAAACCGATGTGTTCAGATCTAGCTCGTTTGGTCTAAAACAGCTTGTTTCGTTGTATTAAGCACGAATACAAGCTTTTCGAGCAGTATAAGAAGTTTTGACGCGTATCACATGGACACTTGTAAAACCGATGTGTTCAGATCTAGCTCGTTTAGGTCTAAAACAGCTTGTTTCGTTGTATTAAGCACGAATACATGCTTTTCGCGCAGTTATAAGAGAAAAAGTTTTGACGCGTATCACATGGACATTTGTAAAACCGATGTGTTCAGATCTAGCTCGTTTAGGTCTAAAACAGCTTGTTTCGTTGTATTAAGCACGAATACATGCTTTTCGCGCAGTTATAAGAGAAAAAGTTTTGACGCGTATCACATACACTTGTAAAACCGATGTGTTCAGATCTAGCTCGTTTTGGTCTAAAACAGCTTGTTTCGTTGTAATACGCACGAATACAAGCTTTTCGAGCAGTTATGAGAAAAAGTTTTGACGCGTATCACATGGACACTTGTAAAACCGATGTGTTCAGATCTAGCTCGTTTTGGTCTAAAACAGCTTGTTTCGTTGTATTAAGCACGAATACATGCTTTTCGCGCAGTTATAAGAGAAAAAGTTTTGACGCGTAGACACTTGTAAAACCGATGTGTTCAGATCTAGCTCGTTTTGGTCTAAAACAGCTTCTTTCGTTGTATTACGCATGAATACAAGCTTTTCGAGCAGTTATAAGAGAAAAAGTTTTGACGCGTATCACATGGACATTTGTAAAACCGATGTGTTCAGATCTAGCTCGTTTAGGTCTAAAACAGCTTGTTTCGTTGTATTAAGCACGAATACATGCTTTTCGCGCAGTTATAAGAGAAAACGTTTTGACGCGTATCACAGACACTTGTAAAACCGATGTGTTCAGATCTAGCTCGTTTTGGTCTAAAACAACTTGTTTCCTTGTAATACGCACGAATACAAGCTTTTCGAGCAGTTATGAGAAAAAGTTTTGACGCGTATCACATGGACACTTGTAAAACCGATGTGTTCAGATCTAGCTCGTTTAGGTCTAAAACAGCTTGTTTCGTTGTATTAAGCACGAATACATGCTTTTCGCGCAGTTATAAGAGAAAAAGTTTTGACGCGTATCACATGGACACTTGTAAAACCGATGTGTTCAGATCTAGCTCGTTTTGGTGTAAAACAGCTTGTTTCGGTTTATTAAGCGCGAATACATGCTTTGGCGCAGTTATAAGAGAAAAACTTTTGACGCGTATCACAAGGACTTGTAAAACCGATGTGTTCAGATTTAGCTCGTTTTGGTCTAAAACAGCTTGTTTGGTTGTATTAAGCACGAATACAAGCTTTTCGCGCAGTTATAAGAGAAAAAGTTTTGACGCCTGTCACAGGGAGACTTGTAAAACCGATGTGTTCAGATCTAGCTCGTTTGGTCTAAAACAGCTTGTTTCGTTGTATTAAGCACGAATACAAGCTTTTCGAGCAGTATAAGAAGTTTTGACGCGTATCACATGGACACTTGTAAAACCGATGTGTTCAGATCTAGCTCGTTTAGGTCTAAAACAGCTTGTTTCGTTGTATTAAGCACGAATACATGCTTTTCGCGCAGTTATAAGAGAAAAAGTTTTGACGCGTATCACATAGACACTTGTAAAACCGATGTGTTCAGATCTAGCTCGTTTAGGTCTAAAACAGCTTGTTTCGTTGTATTAAGCACGAATACATGCTTTTCGCGCAGTTATAAGAGAAAAAGTTTTGACGCGTATCACATGGACATTTGTAAAACCGATGTGTTCAGATCTAGCTCGTTTAGGTCTAAAACAGCTTGTTTCGTTGTATTAAGCACGAATACATGCTTTTCGCGCAGTTATAAGAGAAAAAGTTTTGACGCGTATCACATACACTTGTAAAACCGATGTGTTCAGATCTAGCTCGTTTTGGTCTAAAACAGCTTGTTTCGTTGTAATACGCACGAATACAAGCTTTTCGAGCAGTTATGAGAAAAAGTTTTGACGCGTATCACATGGACACTTGTAAAACCGATGTGTTCAGATCTAGCTCGTTTAGGTCTAAAACAGCTTGTTTCGTTGTATTAAGCACGAATACATGCTTTTCGCGCAGTTATAAGAGAAAAAGTTTTGACGCGTAGACACTTGTAAAACCGATGTGTTCAGATCTAGCTCGTTTTGGTCTAAAACAGCTTCTTTCGTTGTATTACGCATGAATACAAGCTTTTCGAGCAGTTATAAGAGAAAAAGTTTTGACGCGTATCACATGGACATTTGTAAAACCGATGTGTTCAGATCTAGCTCGTTTAGGTCTAAAACAGCTTGTTTCGTTGTATTAAGCACGAATACATGCTTTTCGCGCAGTTATAAGAGAAAACGTTTTGACGCGTATCACAGACACTTGTAAAACCGATGTGTTCAGATCTAGCTCGTTTTGGTCTAAAACAACTTGTTTCCTTGTAATACGCACGAATACAAGCTTTTCGAGCAGTTATGAGAAAAAGTTTTGACGCGTATCACATGGACACTTGTAAAACCGATGTGTTCAGATCTAGCTCGTTTAGGTCTAAAACAGCTTGTTTCGTTGTATTAAGCACGAATACATGCTTTTCGCGCAGTTATAAGAGAAAAAGTTTTGACGCGTATCACATGGACACTTGTAAAACCGATGTGTTCAGATCTAGCTCGTTTTGGTGTAAAACAGCTTGTTTCGGTTTATTAAGCGCGAATACATGCTTTGGCGCAGTTATAAGAGAAAAACTTTTGACGCGTATCACAAGGACTTGTAAAACCGATGTGTTCAGATTTAGCTCGTTTTGGTCTAAAACAGCTTGTTTGGTTGTATTAAGCACGAATACAAGCTTTTCGCGCAGTATAAGAAGTTTTGACGCGTATCATATGGACACTTGTAAAACCGATGTGTTCAGATCTAGCTCGTTTAGGTCTAAAACAGCTTGTTTCGTTGTACTAAGCACGAATACATGCTTTTCGCGCAGTTATAAGAGAAAAAGTTTTGACGCGTATCACATAGACACTTGTAAACCGATGTGTTCAGATCTAACTCGATTTGGTCTAAAACAGCTTCTTTCGTTGTATTACGCATGAATACAAGCTTTTCGAGCAGTTATAAGAGAAAAAGTTTTGACGCGTATCACATAGACACTTGTAAAACCGATGTGTTCAGATCTAGCTCGTTTAGGTCTAAAACAGCTTGTTTCGGTTTATTAAGCACGAATACATGCTTTGGCGCAGTTATAAGAGAAAAACTTTTGACGCCTGTCACAGGGAGACTTGTAAAACCGATGTGTTCAGATCTAGCTCGTTTGGTCTAAAACAGCTTGTTTCGTTGTATTAAGCACGAATACAAGCTTTTCGAGCAGTATAAGAAGTTTTGACGCGTATCACATGGACACTTGTAAAACCGATGTGTTCAGATCTAGCTCGTTTAGGTCTAAAACAGCTTGTTTCGTTGTATTAAGCACGAATACATGCTTTTCGCGCAGTTATAAGAGAAAAAGTTTTGACGCGTATCACATAGACACTTGTAAACCGATGTGTTCAGATCTAGCTCGTTTAGGTCTAAGAAGTTTTGACGCGTATCACATGGACACTTGTAAAACCGATGTGTTCAGATCTAGCTCGTTTAGGTCTAAAACAGCTTGTTTCGTTGTATTAAGCACGAATACATGCTTTTCGCGCAGTTATAAGAGAAAAAGTTTTGACGCGTATCACATAGACACTTGTAAACCGATGTGTTCAGATCTAACTCGTTTTGGTCTAAAACAGCTTCTTTCGTTGTATTACGCATGAATACAAGCTTTTCGAGCAGTTATAAGAGAAAAAGGTTTGACGCGTATCACATAGACACTTGTAAAACCGATGTGTTCAGATCTAGCTCGTTTAGGTCTAAAACAGCTTGTTTCGTTGTATTAAGCACGAATACATGCTTTTCGCGCAGTTATAAGAGAAAAAGTTTTCACGCGTATCACATGGACATTTGTAAAACCGATGTGTTCAGATCTAGCTCGTTTAGGTCTAAAACAGCTTGTTTCGTTGTATTAAGCACGAATACATGCTTTTCGCGCAGTTATAAGAGAAAAAGTTTTGACGCGTATCACATACACTTGTAAAACCGATGTGTTCAGATCTAGCTCGTTTTGGTCTAAAACAGCTTGTTTCGTTGTAATACGCACGAATACAAGCTTTTCGAGCAGTTATCAGAAGTTTTGACGCGTATCACATGGACACTTGTAAAACCAATGTGTTCAGATCTAGCTCGTTTAGGTCTAAAACAGCTTGTTTCGTTGTATTAAGCACGAATACATGCTTTCGCGCAGTTATAAAAGAAAAAGTTTTGACGCGTATCACATAGACACTTGTAAAACCGATGTGTTCAGATCTAGCTCGCTTTGGTCTAAAACAACTTGTTTCGTTGTATTAAGCACGAATGCAAGCTTTTCGAGCAGTTATCAGAAGTTTTGACGCGTATCACAATGACACTTGTAAAAGCGATGTGTTCAGATCTAGCTCGTTTAGGTCTAAAACAGCTTGTTTCGTTGTATTAAGCACGAATACATGCTTTTCGCGCAGTTATAAGAGAAAAAGTTTTGACGCGTATCCCATAGACACTAGCAAAACCGATGTGTTCAGATCTAGCTCGTTTTGGTCTAAAACAGCTTGTTTCGTTGTATTAAGCACGAATACATGCTTTTCGCGCAGTTATAAGAGAAAAAGTTTTGACGCGTATCACATGGGCATTTGTAAAACCGATGTGTTCAGATCTAGCTCGTTTAGGTCTAAAACAGCTTGTTTCGTTGTATTAAGCACGAATACATGCTTTTCGCGCAGTTATAAGAGAAAAAGTTTTGACGCGTATCCCATAGACACTTGTAAAACCGATGTTTTCAGATCTAGCTCGTTTTGGTCTAAAACAACTTGTTTCGTTGTAATACGCACGAATACAAGCTTTTCTAGCAGTTATGAGAAAAAGTTTTGCCGCGTATCACATGCACACTTGTAAAACCGATGTGTTCAGATCTAGCTCGTTTAGGTCTAAAACAACTTGTTTCGTTGTATTAAGCACGAATACATGCTTTTCGCGCAGTTATAAGAGAAAAAGTTTTGACGCGTATCACATGGACATTTGTAAAACCTATGTGTTCAGATCTAGCTCGTTTAGGTCTAAAACAGCTTGTTTCGTTGTATTAAGCACGAATACATGCTTTTCGCGCAGTTATAAGAGAAAAAGTTTTGACGCGTATCACATACACTTGTAAAACCGATGTGTTCAGATCTAGCTCGTTTTGGTCTAAAACAGCTTGTTTCGTTGTAATACGCACGAATACAAGCTTTTCGAGCAGTTATGAGAAAAAGTTTTGACGCGTATCACATGGACACTTGTAAAACCGATGTGTTCAGATCTAGCTCGTTTTGGTGTAAAACAGCTTGTTTCGGTTTATTAAGCACGAATACATGCTTTGGCGCAGTTATAAGAGAAAAACTTTTGACGCGTATCACAAGGACTTGTAAAACCGATGTGTTCAGATTTAGCTCGTTTTGGTCTAAAACAGCTTGTTTGGTTGTATTAAGCACGAATACAAGCTTTTCGCGCAGTTATAAGAGAAAAAGTTTTGACGCCTGTCACAGGGAGACTTGTAAAACCGATGTGTTCAGATCTAGCTCGTTTGGTCTAAAACAGCTTGTTTCGTTGTATTAAGCACGAATACATGCTTTTCGCGCAGTTATAAGAGAAAAAGTTTTTACGCGTATCACATGGACATTTGTAAAACCGATGTGTTCAGATCTAGCTCGTTTAGGTCTAAAACAACTTGTTTCGTTGTATTAAGCACGAATACATGCTTTTCGCGCAGTTATAAGAGAAAAAGTTTTGACGCGTATCACACGGACATTTGTAAAACCTATGTGTTCAGATCTAGCTCGTTTAGGTCTAAAACAGCTTGTTTCGTTGTATTAAGCACGAATACATGCTTTTCGCGCAGTTATAAGAGAAAAAGTTTTGACGCGTATCACATAGACACTTGTAAAACCGATGTTTTCAGATCTAGCTCGTTTAGGTCTAAAACAGCTTGTTTCGTTGTATTAAGCACGAATACATGCTTTTCGCGCAGTTATAAGAGAAAACGTTTTGACGCGTATCACATGGACATTTGTAAAACCGATGTGTTCAGATCTAGCTCGTTTAGGTCTAAAACAGCTTGTTTCGTTGTATTAAGCACGAATACATGCTTTTCGCGCAGTTATAAGAGAAAAAGTTTTGACGCGTATCACATACACTTGTAAAACCGATGTGTTCAGATCTAGCTCGTTTTGGTCTAAAACAACTTGTTTCGTTGTAATACGCACGAATACAAGCTTTTCGAGCAGTTATGAGAAAAAGTTTTGACGCGTATCACATGGACACTTGTAAAACCGATGTGTTCAGATCTAGCTCGTTTAGGTCTAAAACAGCTTGTTTCGTTGTATTAAGCACGAGAACATGCTTTTCGCGCAGTTATAAGAGAAAAAGTTTTGACGCGTATCACATAGACACTTGTAAAACCGATGTGTTCAGATCTAGCTCGCTTTGTTCTAAAACAACTTGTTTCGTTGTATTAAGCACGAATGCAAGCTTTTCGAGCAGTTATCAGAAGTTTTGACGCGTATCACAATGACACTTGTAAAACCGATGTGTTCAGATCTAGCTCGTTTAGGTCTAAAACAGCTTGTTTCGTTGTATTAAGCACGAATACATGCTTTTCGCGCAGTTATAAGAGAAAAAGTTTTGACGCGTATCCCATAGACACTAGTAAAACCGATGTGTTCAGATCTAGCTCGTTTTGGTCTAAAACAGCTTGTTTCGTTGTATTAAGCACGAATACATGCTTTTCGCGCAGTTATAAGAGAAAAAGTTTTGACGCGTATCACATGGGCATTTGTAAAACCGATGTGTTCAGATCTAGCTCGTTTAGGTCTAAAACAGCTTGTTTCGTTGTATTAAGCACGAATACATGCTTTTCGCGCAGTTATAAGAGAAAACGTTTTGACGCGTATCACATAGACACTTGTAAAACCGATGTTTTCAGATCTAGCTCGTTTTGGTCTAAAACAACTTGTTTCGTTGTAATACGCACGAATACAAGCTTTTCGAGCAGTTATGAGAAAAAGTTTTGACACGTATCACATGCACACTTGTAAAACCGATGTGTTCAGATCTAGCTCGTTTAGGTCTAAAACAGCTTGTTTCGTTGTATTAAGCACGAATACATGCTTTTCGCGCAGTTATAAGAGAAAAAGTTTTGACGCGTATCACTACACTTGTAAAACCGATGTGTTCAGATCTAGCTCGTTTTGGTCTAAAACAGCTTGTTTCTTTGTAAAAAGCACGAATAGAAGCTTTTCGAGCAGTTATGAGAAAAAGTTTTGACGCGTATCACATGGACACTTGTAAAACCGATGAGTTCAGATCTAGCTCGTTTAGGTCTAAAACAGCTTGTTTCGTTGTATTAAGCACAAATACATGCTTTTCGCCCAGTTATAAGAGAAAAAGTTTTGACGCGTATCACATGGACACTTGTAAAACCGATGTGTTCAGATCTAGCTCGTTTTGGTGCAAAACAGCTTGTTTCGTTGTATTAAGCACGAATACATGCTTTTCGCGCAGTTATAAGAGAAAAAGTTTTGACGCGTATCACATAGACACTTGTAAAACCGATGTGTTCCGATCTAGCTCGTTTTGGTCTAAAACAGCTTGTTTCGTTGTAATAAGCACGAATACATGCTTTTCGCGCAGTTATAAGAGAAAAAGTTTTGACGCGTATCACATAGACACTTGTAAAACCGATGTTTTCAGATCTAGCTCGTTTTGGTCTAAAACAACTTGTTTCGTTGTAATACGCACGAATACAAGCTTTTCTAGCAGTTATGAGAAAAAGTTTTGCCGCGTATCACATGCACACTTGTAAAACCGATGTGTTCAGATCTAGCTCGTTTAGGTCTAAAACAACTTGTTTCGTTGTATTAAGCACGAATACATGCTTTTCGCGCAGTTATAAGAGAAAAAGTTTTGACGCGTATCACATGGACATTTGTAAAACCTATGTGTTCAGATCTAGCTCGTTTAGGTCTAAAACAGCTTGTTTCGTTGTATTAAGCACGAATACATGCTTTTCGCGCAGTTATAAGAGAAAAAGTTTTGACGCGTATCACATACACTTGTAAAACCGATGTGTTCAGATCTAGCTCGTTTTGGTCTAAAACAGCTTGTTTCGTTGTAATACGCACGAATACAAGCTTTTCGAGCAGTTATGAGAAAAAGTTTTGACGCGTATCACATGGACACTTGTAAAACCGATGTGTTCAGATCTAGCTCGTTTTGGTGTAAAACAGCTTGTTTCGGTTTATTAAGCACGAATACATGCTTTGGCGCAGTTATAAGAGAAAAACTTTTGACGCGTATCACAAGGACTTGTAAAACCGATGTGTTCAGATTTAGCTCGTTTTGGTCTAAAACAGCTTGTTTGGTTGTATTAAGCACGAATACAAGCTTTTCGCGCAGTTATAAGAGAAAAAGTTTTGACGCCTGTCACAGGGAGACTTGTAAAACCGATGTGTTCAGATCTAGCTCGTTTGGTCTAAAACAGCTTGTTTCGTTGTATTAAGCACGAATACATGCTTTTCGCGCAGTTATAAGAGAAAAAGTTTTTACGCGTATCACATGGACATTTGTAAAACCGATGTGTTCAGATCTAGCTCGTTTAGGTCTAAAACAACTTGTTTCGTTGTATTAAGCACGAATACATGCTTTTCGCGCAGTTATAAGAGAAAAAGTTTTGACGCGTATCACACGGACATTTGTAAAACCTATGTGTTCAGATCTAGCTCGTTTAGGTCTAAAACAGCTTGTTTCGTTGTATTAAGCACGAATACATGCTTTTCGCGCAGTTATAAGAGAAAAAGTTTTGACGCGTATCACATAGACACTTGTAAAACCGATGTTTTCAGATCTAGCTCGTTTAGGTCTAAAACAGCTTGTTTCGTTGTATTAAGCACGAATACATGCTTTTCGCGCAGTTATAAGAGAAAACGTTTTGACGCGTATCACATGGACATTTGTAAAACCGATGTGTTCAGATCTAGCTCGTTTAGGTCTAAAACAGCTTGTTTCGTTGTATTAAGCACGAATACATGCTTTTCGCGCAGTTATAAGAGAAAAAGTTTTGACGCGTATCACATACACTTGTAAAACCGATGTGTTCAGATCTAGCTCGTTTTGGTCTAAAACAACTTGTTTCGTTGTAATACGCACGAATACAAGCTTTTCGAGCAGTTATGAGAAAAAGTTTTGACGCGTATCACATGGACACTTGTAAAACCGATGTGTTCAGATCTAGCTCGTTTAGGTCTAAAACAGCTTGTTTCGTTGTATTAAGCACGAGAACATGCTTTTCGCGCAGTTATAAGAGAAAAAGTTTTGACGCGTATCACATAGACACTTGTAAAACCGATGTGTTCAGATCTAGCTCGCTTTGTTCTAAAACAACTTGTTTCGTTGTATTAAGCACGAATGCAAGCTTTTCGAGCAGTTATCAGAAGTTTTGACGCGTATCACAATGACACTTGTAAAACCGATGTGTTCAGATCTAGCTCGTTTAGGTCTAAAACAGCTTGTTTCGTTGTATTAAGCACGAATACATGCTTTTCGCGCAGTTATAAGAGAAAAAGTTTTGACGCGTATCCCATAGACACTAGTAAAACCGATGTGTTCAGATCTAGCTCGTTTTGGTCTAAAACAGCTTGTTTCGTTGTATTAAGCACGAATACATGCTTTTCGCGCAGTTATAAGAGAAAAAGTTTTGACGCGTATCACATGGGCATTTGTAAAACCGATGTGTTCAGATCTAGCTCGTTTAGGTCTAAAACAGCTTGTTTCGTTGTATTAAGCACGAATACATGCTTTTCGCGCAGTTATTAGAGAAAAAGTTTTGACGCGTATCACATAGACACTTGTAAAACCGATGTTTTCAGATCTAGCTCGTTTTGGTCTAAAACAACTTGTTTCGTTGTAATACGCACGAATACAAGCTTTTCGAGCAGTTATGAGAAAAAGTTTTGACACGTATCACATGCACACTTGTAAAACCGATGTGTTCAGATCTAGCTCGTTTAGGTCTAAAACAGCTTGTTTCGTTGTATTAAGCACGAATACATGCTTTTCGCGCAGTTATAAGAGAAAAAGTTTTGACGCGTATCACTACACTTGTAAAACCGATGTGTTCAGATCTAGCTCGTTTTGGTCTAAAACAGCTTGTTTCTTTGTAAAAAGCACGAATAGAAGCTTTTCGAGCAGTTATGAGAAAAAGTTTTGACGCGTATCACATGGACACTTGTAAAACCGATGAGTTCAGATCTAGCTCTTTTAGGTCTAAAACAGCTTGTTTCGTTGTATTAAGCACAAATACATGCTTTTCGCCCAGTTATAAGAGAAAAAGTTTTGACGCGTATCACATGGACACTTGTAAAACCGATGTGTTCAGATCTAGCTCGTTTTGGTGTAAAACAGCTTGTTTCGTTGTATTAAGCACGAATACATGCTTTTCGCGCAGTTATAAAAGAAAAAGTTTTGACGCGTATAACATGGGCATTTGTAAAACCGATGTGTTCAGATCTAGCTCGTTTAGGTCTAAAACAGCTTGTTTCGTTGTATTAAGCACGAATACATGCTTTTCGCGCAGTTATAAGAGAAAAAGTTTTGACGCGTATCACTACACTTGTAAAACCGATGTGTTCAGATCTAGCTCGTTTTGGTCTAAAACAGCTTGTTTCGTTGTAATACGCACGAATACAAGCTTTTCGAGCAGTTATGAGAAAACGTTTTGACGCGTATCACATGGACACTTGTAAAACCGATGTGTTCAGATCTAGCTCGTTTTGGTGTAAAACAGCTTGTTTCGGTTTATTAAGCACGAATACATGCTTTGGCGCAGTTATAAGAGAAAAACTTTTGACGCGTATCACAAGGACTTGTAAAACCGATGTGTTCAGATTTAGCTCGTTTTGGTCTAAAACAGCTTGTTTGGTTGTATTAAGCACGAATACAAGCTTTTCGCGCAGTTATAAGAGAAAAAGTTTTGACGCCTGTCACAGGGAGACTTGTAAAACCGATGTGTTCAGATCTAGCTCGTTTGGTCTAAAACAGCTTGTTTCGTTGTATTAAGCACGAATACAAGCTTTTCGAGCAGTATAAGAAGTTTTGACGCGTATCACATGGACACTTGTAAAACCGATGTGTTTAGATCTAGCTCGTTTAGGTCTAAAACAGCTTGTTTCGTTGTATTAAGCACGAATACATGCTTTTCGCGCAGTTATAAGAGAAAAAGTTTTGACGCGTAGACACTTGTAAAACCGATGTGTTCAGATCTAGCTCGTTTTGGTCTAAAACAGCTTCTTTCGTTGTATTACGCATGAATACAAGCTTTTCGAGCAGTTATAAGAGAAAAAGTTTTGACGCGTATCACATGGACATTTGTAAAACCGATGTGTTCAGATCTAGCTCGTTTAGGTCTAAAACAGCTTGTTTCGTTGTATTAAGCACGAATACATGCTTTTCGCGCAGTTATAAGAGAAAACGTTTTGACGCGTATCACAGACACTTGTAAAACCGATGTGTTCAGATCTAGCTCGTTTTGGTCTAAAACAACTTGTTTCCTTGTAATACGCACGAATACAAGCTTTTCGAGCAGTTATGAGAAAAAGTTTTGACGCGTATCACATGGACACTTGTAAAACCGATGTGTTCAGATCTAGCTCGTTTAGGTCTAAAACAGCTTGTTTCGTTGTATTAAGCACGAATACATGCTTTTCGCGCAGTTATAAGAGAAAAAGTTTTGACGCGTATCACATGGACACTTGTAAAACCGATGTGTTCAGATCTAGCTCGTTTTGGTGTAAAACAGCTTGCTTCGGTTTATTAAGCGCGAATACATGCTTTGGCGCAGTTATAAGAGAAAAACTTTTGACGCGTATCACAAGGACTTGTAAAACCGATGTGTTCAGATCTAGCTCGTTTGGTCTAAAACAGCTTGTTTCGTTGTATTAAGCACGAATACAAGCTTTTCGAGCAGTATAAGAAGTTTTGACGCGTATCACATGGACACTTGTAAAACCGATGTGTTCAGATCTAGCTCGTTTAGGTCTAAAACAGCTTGTTTCGTTGTATTAAGCACGAATACATGCTTTTCGCGCAGTTATAAGAGAAAAAGTTTTGACGCGTATCACATAGACACTTGTAAACCGATGTGTTCAGATCTAGCTCGTTTAGGTCTAAGAAGTTTTGACGCGTATCACATGGACACTTGTAAAACCGATGTGTTCAGATCTAGCTCGTTTAGGTCTAAAACAGCTTGTTTCGTTGTATTAAGCACGAATACATGCTTTTCGCGCAGTTATAAGAGAAAAAGTTTTGACGCGTATCACATAGACACTTGTAAACCGATGTGTTCAGATCTAACTCGTTTTGGTCTAAAACAGCTTCTTTCGTTGTATTACGCATGAATACAAGCTTTTCGAGCAGTTATAAGAGAAAAAGTTTTGACGCGTATCACATAGACACTTGTAAAACCGATGTGTTCAGATCTAGCTCGTTTAGGTCTAAAACAGCTTGTTTCGTTGTATTAAGCACGAATACATGCTTTTCGCGCAGTTATAAGAGAAAAAGTTTTCACGCGTATCACATGGACATTTGTAAAACCGATGTGTTCAGATCTAGCTCGTTTAGGTCTAAAACAGCTTGTTTCGTTGTATTAAGCACGAATACATGCTTTTCGCGCAGTTATAAGAGAAAAAGTTTTGACGCGTATCACATACACTTGTAAAACCGATGTGTTCAGATCTAGCTCGTTTTGGTCTAAAACAGCTTGTTTCGTTGTAATACGCACGAATACAAGCTTTTCGAGCAGTTATCAGAAGTTTTGACGCGTATCACATGGACACTTGTAAAACCAATGTGTTCAGATCTAGCTCGTTTAGGTCTAAAACAGCTTGTTTCGTTGTATTAAGCACGAATACATGCTTTCGCGCAGTTATAAAAGAAAAAGTTTTGACGCGTATCACATAGACACTTGTAAAACCGATGTGTTCAGATCTAGCTCGCTTTGGTCTAAAACAACTTGTTTCGTTGTATTAAGCACGAATGCAAGCTTTTCGAGCAGTTATCAGAAGTTTTGACGCGTATCACAATGACACTTGTAAAACCGATGTTTTCAGATCTAGCTCGTTTTGGTCTAAAACAACTTGTTTCGTTGTAATACGCACGAATACAAGCTTTTCTAGCAGTTATGAGAAAAAGTTTTGCCGCGTATCACATGCACACTTGTAAAACCGATGTGTTCAGATCTAGCTCGTTTAGGTCTAAAACAACTTGTTTCGTTGTATTAAGCACGAATACATGCTTTTCGCGCAGTTATAAGAGAAAAAGTTTTGACGCGTATCACATGGACATTTGTAAAACCTATGTGTTCAGATCTAGCTCGTTTAGGTCTAAAACAGCTTGTTTCGTTGTATTAAGCACGAATACATGCTTTTCGCGCAGTTATAAGAGAAAAAGTTTTGACGCGTATCACATACACTTGTAAAACCGATGTGTTCAGATCTAGCTCGTTTTGGTCTAAAACAGCTTGTTTCGTTGTAATACGCACGAATACAAGCTTTTCGAGCAGTTATGAGAAAAAGTTTTGACGCGTATCACATGGACACTTGTAAAACCGATGTGTTCAGATCTAGCTCGTTTTGGTGTAAAACAGCTTGTTTCGGTTTATTAAGCACGAATACATGCTTTGGCGCAGTTATAAGAGAAAAACTTTTGATGCGTATCACAAGGACTTGTAAAACCGATGTGTTCAGATTTAGCTCGTTTTGGTCTAAAACAGCTTGTTTGGTTGTATTAAGCACGAATACAAGCTTTCGCGCAGTTATAAGAGAAAAAGTTTTGACGCCTGTCACAGGGAGACTTGTAAAACCGATGTGTTCAGATCTAGCTCGTTTGGTCTAAAACAGCTTGTTTCGTTGTATTAAGCACGAATACATGCTTTTCGCGCAGTTATAAGAGAAAAAGTTTTTACGCGTATCACATGGACATTTGTAAAACCGATGTGTTCAGATCTAGCTCGTTTAGGTCTAAAACAACTTGTTTCGTTGTATTAAGCACGAATACATGCTTTTCGCGCAGTTATAAGAGAAAAAGTTTTGACGCGTATCACACGGACATTTGTAAAACCTATGTGTTCAGATCTAGCTCGTTTAGGTCTAAAACAGCTTGTTTCGTTGTATTAAGCACGAATACATGCTTTTCGCGCAGTTATAAGAGAAAAAGTTTTGACGCGTATCACATAGACACTTGTAAAACCGATGTTTTCAGATCTAGCTCGTTTAGGTCTAAAACAGCTTGTTTCGTTGTATTAAGCACGAATACATGCTTTTCGCGCAGTTATAAGAGAAAACGTTTTGACGCGTATCACATGGACATTTGTAAAACCGATGTGTTCAGATCTAGCTCGTTTAGGTCTAAAACAGCTTGTTTCGTTGTATTAAGCACGAATACATGCTTTTCGCGCAGTTATAAGAGAAAAAGTTTTGACGCGTATCACATACACTTGTAAAACCGATGTGTTCAGATCTAGCTCGTTTTGGTCTAAAACAACTTGTTTCGTTGTAATACGCACGAATACAAGCTTTTCGAGCAGTTATGAGAAAAATTTTTGACGCGTATCACATGGACACTTGTAAAACCGATGTGTTCAGATCTAGCTCGTTTAGGTCTAAAACAGCTTGTTTCGTTGTATTAAGCACGAGAACATGCTTTTCGCGCAGTTATAAGAGAAAAAGTTTTGACGCGTATCACATAGACACTTGTAAAACCGATGTGTTCAGATCTAGCTCGCTTTGTTCTAAAACAACTTGTTTCGTTGTATTAAGCACGAATGCAAGCTTTTCGAGCAGTTATCAGAAGTTTTGACGCGTATCACAATGACACTTGTAAAACCGATGTGTTCAGATCTAGCTCGTTTAGGTCTAAAACAGCTTGTTTCGTTGTATTAAGCACGAATACATGCTTTTCGCGCAGTTATAAGAGAAAAAGTTTTGACGCGTATCCCATAGACACTAGTAAAACCGATGTGTTCAGATCTAGCTCGTTTTGGTCTAAAACAGCTTGTTTCGTTGTATTAAGCACGAATACATGCTTTTCGCGCAGTTATAAGAGAAAAAGTTTTGACGCGTATCACATGGGCATTTGTAAAACCGATGTGTTCAGATCTAGCTCGTTTAGGTCTAAAACAGCTTGTTTCGTTGTATTAGGCACGAATACATGCTTTTCGCGCAGTTATAAGAGAAAAAGTTTTGACGCGTATCACATAGACACTTGTAAAACCGATGTTTTCAGATCTAGCTCGTTTTGGTCTAAAACAACTTGTTTCGTTGTAATACGCACGAATACAAGCTTTTCGAGCAGTTATGAGAAAAAGTTTTGACACGTATCACATGCACACTTGTAAAACCGATGTGTTCAGATCTAGCTCGTTTAGGTCTAAAACAGCTTGTTTCGTTGTATTAAGCACGAATACATGCTTTTCGCGCAGTTATAAGAGAAAAAGTTTTGACGCGTATCACTACACTTGTAAAACCGATGTGTTCAGATCTAGCTCGTTTTGGTCTAAAACAGCTTGTTTCTTTGTAAAAAGCACGAATAGAAGCTTTTCGAGCAGTTATGAGAAAAAGTTTTGACGCGTATCACATGGACACTTGTAAAACCGATGAGTTCAGATCTAGCTCGTTTAGGTCTAAAACAGCTTGTTTCGTTGTATTAAGCACAAATACATGCTTTTCGCCCAGTTATAAGAGAAAAAGTTTTGACGCGTATCACATGGACACTTGTAAAACCGATGTGTTCAGATCTAGCTCGTTTTGGTGTAAAACAGCTTGTTTCGTTGTATTAAGCACGAATACATGCTTTTCGCGCAGTTATAAAAGAAAAAGTTTTGACGCGTATAACATGGGCATTTGTAAAACCGATGTGTTCAGATCTAGCTCGTTTAGGTCTAAAACAGCTTGTTTCGTTGTATTAAGCACGAATACATGCTTTTCGCGCAGTTATAAGAGAAAAAGTTTTGACGCGTATCACTACACTTGTAAAACCGATGTGTTCAGATCTAGCTCGTTTTGGTCTAAAACAGCTTGTTTCGTTGTAATACGCACGAATACAAGCTTTTCGAGCAGTTATGAGAAAACGTTTTGACGCGTATCACATGGACACTTGTAAAACCGATGTGTTCAGATCTAGCTCGTTTTGGTGTAAAACAGCTTGTTTCGGTTTATTAAGCACGAATACATGCTTTGGCGCAGTTATAAGAGAAAAACTTTTGACGCGTATCACAAGGACTTGTAAAACCGATGTGTTCAGATTTAGCTCGTTTTGGTCTAAAACAGCTTGTTTGGTTGTATTAAGCACGAATACAAGCTTTTCGCGCAGTTATAAGAGAAAAAGTTTTGACGCCTGTCACAGGGAGACTTGTAAAACCGATGTGTTCAGATCTAGCTCGTTTGGTCTAAAACAGCTTGTTTCGTTGTATTAAGCACGAATACAAGCTTTTCGAGCAGTATAAGAAGTTTTGACGCGTATCACATGGACACTTGTAAAACCGATGTGTTCAGATCTAGCTCGTTTAGGTCTAAAACAGCTTGTTTCGTTGTATTAAGCACGAATACATGCTTTTCGCGCAGTTATAAGAGAAAAAGTTTTGACGCGTATCACATAGACACTTGTAAACCGATGTGTTCAGATCTAGCTCGTTTTGGTCTAAAACAGCTTCTTTCGTTGTATTACGCAAGAATACAAGCTTTTCGAGCAGTTATAAAAGAAAAAGTTTTGACGCGTATCACATAGACACTTGTAAAACCGATGTGTTCAGATCTAGCTCGTTTAGGTCTAAAACAGCTTGTTTCGTTGTATTAAGCACGAATACATGCTTTTCGCGCAGTTATAAGAGAAAAAGTTTTTACGCGTATCACATGGACATTTGTAAAACCGATGTGTTCAGATCTAGCTCGTTTAGGTCTAAAACAGCTTGTTTCGTTGTATTAAGGACGAATACATGCTTTTCGCGCAGTTATAAGAGAAAAAGTTTTGACGCGTATCACATACACTTGTAAAACCGATGTGTTCAGATCTAGCTCGTTTTGGTCTAAAACAGCTTGTTTCGTTGTAATACGCACGAATACAAGCTTTTCGAGCAGTTATGAGAAAAAGTTTTGACGCGTATCACATGGACACTTGTAAAACCGATGTGTTCAGATCTAGCTCGTTTAGGTCTAAAACAGCTTGTTTCGTTGTATTAAGCACGAATACATGCTTTTCGCGCAGTTATAAGAGAAAAAGTTTTGACGCGTATCACATAGACACTTGTAAAACCGATGTGTTCAGATCTAGCTCGTTTTGGTCTAAAACAATTTGTTTCGTTGTATTAAGCACGAATGCAAGCTTTTCGAGCAGTTATCAGACGTTTTGACGCGTATTACAATGACACTTGTAAAACCGATGTGTTCAGATCTAGCTCGTTTATGTCTAAAACAGCTTGTTTCGTTGTATTAAATACGAATACATGCTTTTCGCGCAGTTATAAGAGAAAAAGTTTTGACGCGTATCCCATAGATACTAGTAAAACCGATGTGTTCAGATCTAGCTCGTTTTGGTCTAAAACAGCTTGTTTCGTTGTATTAAGCACGAATACATGCTTTTCGCGCAGTTATAAGAGAAAAAGTTTTGACGCGTATCACATGGGCATTTGTAAAACCGATGTGTTCAGATCTAGCTCGTTTAGGTCTAAAACAGCTTGTTTCATTGTATTAAGCACGAATACATGCTTTTCGCGCAGTTATAAGAGAAAAAGTTTTGACGCGTATCACATAGACACTTGTAAAACCGATGTTTTCAGATCTAGCTCGTTTTGGTCTAAAACAACTTGTTTCGTTGTAATACGCACGAATACAAGCTTTTCGAGCAGTTATGAGAAAAAGTTTTGCCGCGTATCACATGCACACTTGTAAAACCGATGTGTTCAGATCTAGCTCGTTTAGGTCTAAAACAGCTTGTTTCGTTGTATTAAGCACGAATACATGCTTTTCGCGCAGTTATAAGAGAAAACGTTTTGACGCGTATCACATGGACATTTGTAAAACCGATGTGTTCAGATCTAGCTCGTTTAGGTCTAAAACAGCTTGTTTCGTTGTATTAAGCACGAATACATGCTTTTCGCGCAGTTATAAGAGAAAAAGTTTTGACGCGTATCACATACACTTGTAAAACCGATGTGTTCAGATCTAGCTCGTTTTGGTCTAAAACAACTTGTTTCGTTGTAATACGCACGAATACAAGCTTTTCGAGCAGTTATGAGAAAAAGTTTTGACGCGTATCACATGGACACTTGTAAAACCGATGTGTTCAGATCTAGCTCGTTTAGGTCTAAAACAGCTTGTTTCGTTGTATTAAGCACGAGAACATGCTTTTCGCGCAGTTATAAGAGAAAAAGTTTTGACGCGTATCACATGGACACTTGTAAAACCGATGTGTTCAGATCTAGCTCGCTTTGTTCTAAAACAACTTGTTTCGTTGTATTAAGCACGAATGCAAGCTTTTCGAGCAGTTATCAGAAGTTTTGACGCGTATCACAATGACACTTGTAAAACCGATGTGTTCAGATCTAGCTCGTTTAGGTCTAAAACAGCTTGTTTCGTTGTATTAAGCACGAATACATGCTTTTCGCGCAGTTATAAGAGAAAAAGTTTTGACGCGTATCCCATAGACACTAGTAAAACCGATGTGTTCAGATCTAGCTCGTTTTGGTCTAAAACAGCTTGTTTCGTTGTATTAAGCACGAATACATGCTTTTCGCGCAGTTATAAGAGAAAAAGTTTTGACGCGTATCACATGGGCATTTGTAAAACCGATGTGTTCAGATCTAGCTCGTTTAGGTCTAAAACAGCTTGTTTCGTTGTATTAAGCACGAATACATGCTTTTCGCGCAGTTATAAGAGAAAAAGTTTTGACGCGTATCACATAGACACTTGTAAAACCGATGTTTTCAGATCTAGCTCGTTTTGGTCTAAAACAACTTGTTTCGTTGTAATACGCACGAATACAAGCTTTTCGAGCAGTTATGAGAAAAAGTTTTGACACGTATCACATGCACACTTGTAAAACCGATGTGTTCAGATCTAGCTCGTTTAGGTCTAAAACAGCTTGTTTCGTTGTATTAAGCACGAATACATGCTTTTCGCGCAGTTATAAGAGAAAAAGTTTTGACGCGTATCACTACACTTGTAAAACCGATGTGTTCAGATCTAGCTCGTTTTGGTCTAAAACAGCTTGTTTCGTTGTAAAAAGCACGAATAGAAGCTTTTCGAGCAGTTATGAGAAAAAGTTTTGACGCGTATCACATGAACACTTGTAAAACCGATGAGTTCAGATCTAGCTCGTTTAGGTCTAAAACAGCTTGTTTCGTTGTATTAAGCACAAATACATGCTTTTCGCCCAGTTATAAGAGAAAAAGTTTTGACGCGTATCACATGGACACTTGTAAAACCGATGTGTTCAGATCTAGCTCGTTTTGGTGTAAAACAGCTTGTTTCGTGGTATTAAGCACGAATACATGCTTTTCGCGCAGTTATAAGAGAAAAAGTTTTGACGCGTATAACATGGGCATTTGTAAAACCGATGTGTTCAGATCTAGCTCGTTTAGGTCTAAAACAGCTTGTTTCGTTGTATTAAGCACGAATACATGCTTTTCGCGCAGTTATAAGAGAAAAAGTTTTGACGCGTATCACATAGACACTTGTAAACCGATGTTTTCAGATCTAGCTCGTTTTGGTCTAAAACAACTTGTTTCGTTGTAATACGCACGAATACAAGCTTTTCGAGCAGTTATGAGAAAAAGTTTTGACGCGTATCACATGCACACTTGTAAAACCGATGTGTTCAGATCTAGCTCGTTTAGGTCTAAAACAGCTTGTTTCGTTGTATTAAGCACGAATACATGCTTTTCGCGCAGTTATAAGAGAAAAAGTTTTGACGCGTATCACTACACTTGTAAAACCGATGTGTTCAGATCTAGCTCGTTTGGTCTAAAACAGCTTGTTTCGTTGTATTAAGCACGAATACATGCTTTTCGCGCAGTTATAAGAGAAAAAGTTTTGACGCGTATCACATGGACACTTGTAAAACCGATGTGTTCAGATCTAGCTCGTTTTGGTGTAAAACAGCTTGTTTCGTTGTATTAAGCACGAATACATGCTTTTCGCGCAGTTATAAGAGAAAAAGTTTTGACGCGTATAACATGGGCATTTGTAAAACCGATGTGTTCAGATCTAGCTCGTTTAGGTCTAAAACAGCTTGTTTCGTTGTATTAAGCACGAATACATGCTTTTCGCGCAGTTATAAGAGAAAAAGTTTTGACGCGTATCACTACACTTGTAAAACCGATGTGTTCAGATCTAGCTCGTTTTGGTCTAAAACAGCTTGTTTCGTTGTAATACGCACGAATACAAGCTTTTCGAGCAGTTATGAGAAAACGTTTTGACGCGTATCACATGGACACTTGTAAAACCGATGTGTTCAGATCTAGCTCGTTTTGGTGTAAAACAGCTTGTTTCGGTTTATTAAGCACGAATACATGCTTTGGCGCAGTTATAAGAGAAAAACTTTTGACGCGTATCACAAGGACTTGTAAAACCGATGTGTTCAGATTTAGCTCGTTTTGGTCTAAAACAGCTTGTTTGGTTGTATTAAGCACGAATACAAGCTTTTCGCGCAGTTATAAGAGAAAAAGTTTTGACGCCTGTCACAGGGAGACGTAAAACCGATGTGTTCAGATCTAGCTCGTTTGGTCTAAAACAGCTTGTTTCGTTGTATTAAGCACGAATACAAGCTTTTCGAGCAGTATAAGAAGTTTTGACGCGTATCACATGGACACTTGTAAAACCGATGTGTTCAGATCTAGCTCGTTTAGGTCTAAAACAGCTTGTTTCGTTGTATTAAGCACGAATACATGCTTTTCGCGCAGTTATAAGAGAAAAAGTTTTGACGCGTATCACATAGACACTTGTAAACCGATGTGTTCAGATCTAGCTCGTTTTGGTCTAAAACAGCTTCTTTCGTTGTATTACGCAAGAATACAAGCTTTTCGAGCAGTTATAAAAGAAAAAGTTTTGACGCGTATCACATAGACACTTGTAAAACCGATGTGTTCAGATCTAGCTCGTTTAGGTCTAAAACAGCTTGTTTCGTTGTATTAAGCACGAATACATGCTTTTCGCGCAGTTATAAGAGAAAAAGTTTTTACGCGTATCACATGGACATTTGTAAAACCGATGTGTTCAGATCTAGCTCGTTTAGGTCTAAAACAGCTTGTTTCGTTGTATTAAGGACGAATACATGCTTTTCGCGCAGTTATAAGAGAAAAAGTTTTGACGCGTATCACATACACTTGTAAAACCGATGTGTTCAGATCTAGCTCGTTTTGGTCTAAAACAGCTTGTTTCGTTGTAATACGCACGAATACAAGCTTTTCGAGCAGTTATGAGAAAAAGTTTTGACGCGTATCACATGGACACTTGTAAAACCGATGTGTTCAGATCTAGCTCGTTTAGGTCTAAAACAGCTTGTTTCGTTGTATTAAGCACGAATACATGC
>NW_027526777.1:0-58624 GCF_052857255.1 Amblyomma americanum | reverse complement strand
AGAGCATCGATTTTACAAGTCTTCGAAGAGTATACGAGAGAAAGATAAAACTTTTTCTCTCAGAACTGTGCGAAAACTTGTATTCCGGCTCAAAACAACGGGATACATCGTTTTAGATCGAACCTAGCAAGATTCACGAGCATCGATTTTACAAGTCTTCGAAGAGTAAACGAGAGAAAGATAAAACTTTTTCTCTCAGAAATGTGCGAAAACTTGTATTCCGGCTCAAAACAACGGGATACATGGTTTTAGATCGAAACTAGCAAGATTCACGAGCATCGATTTTACAAGTCGTCGAAGAGTACACGAGAGAAAGGTGTAAACTTTTAATCTCAGAACTGCGCGAAAACTTGTATACCGGCTCAAAAATACGGGATACATCGTTTTAGATCGAAACTAGCAAGATTCACGAGCATCCATTTTACAAGTCTTCGAAGAGTAGACGAGAGAAAGGTGTAAACTTTTTCTTTCAGAACTGCACGAAAACTTGTATTCCGGCTCAAAACAACGGGATACATCGTTTTAGATCGAAACTAGCAAGATTCACGAGCATCGATTTTACAAGTCCTCGAAGAGTACACGAGAGAACGGTGTAAACTTTTTCTCTCAGAACTGTGCGAAAACTTGTATTCCGGCTCAAAACAACAGGATACATCGTTTTAGATCGAAACTAGCAAGATTCACGAGCATCGATTTTACAAGTCCTCGAAGAGTACACGAGAGAACGGTGTAAACTTTTTCTCTCAGAACTGTGCGAAAACTTGCATTCCGGCTCAAAACAACGGGATACATCGTTTTAGATCGAAACTAGCAAGATTCAAGAGCATCGATTTTACAAGTCTTCGAAGAGTATACGAGAGAAAGATAAAACTTTTTCTCTCAGAACTGTGCGAAAACTTGTATTCCGGCTCAAAACAACGGGATACATCGTTTTAGGTCGAAACTAGCAAGATTCACGAGCATCGATTTTACAAGTCGTCGAAGAGTAGACGAAAGGTGCAAACTTTTTCTCTCAGAACTGCGCGAAAACTTGTATTCCGGCTCAAAACAACGGGATACATCGTTTTAGATCGAAACTAGCAAGATTCACGAGCATCGATTTTGCAAGTCGTCGAAGAGTACACGAGAGAAAGGTGTAAACTTTTTATCTCAGAACTGCGCGAAAACTTGTATACCGGCTCAAAAATACGGGATACATCGTTTTAGATTGAAACTAGCAAGATTCACGAGCATCGATTTTACAAGTCGTCGAAGAGTAGACGAAAGGTGCAAACTTTTTCTCTCAGAACTGCGCGAAAACTTGTATTCCGGCTCAAAACAACGGGATACATCGTTTTAGATCGAAACTAGCAAGATTCACGAGCGGCGATTTTACAAGTCTTCGAAGAGTATACGAGAGAAAGATAAAACTTTTTCTCTCAGAACTGTGCGAAAACTTGTATTCCGGCTCAAAACAACGGGATACATCGTTTTAGATCGAAACTAGCAAGATTCACGAGCATCGATTTTACAAGTCTTCGAAGAGTATACGAGAGAAAGATAAAACTTTTTCTCTCAGAACTGCGCGAAAACTTGTATTCCGGCTCAAAACAACGGGATACATCGTTTTAGATCGAAACTAGCAAGATTCACGAGCATCGATTTTACAAGTCTTCGAAGAGTATACGAGAGAAAGATAAAACTTTTTCTCTCAGAACTGTGCGAAAACTTGTATTCCGGCTCCAAAACAACGGGATACATCGTTTTAGATCGAAACTAGCAAGATTCACGAGCATCGATTTTACAAGACCTCGAAGAGTACACGAGAGAACGGTGTAAACTTTTTCTCTCAGAACTGTGCGAAAACTTGTATTCCGGCTCAAAACAACGGGATACATCGTTTTAGATCGAAACTAGCAAGATTCACGAGCATCGATTTTACAAGTCTTCGAAGAGTATACGAGAGAAAGATAAAGCTTTTTCTCTCAGAACTGTGCGAAAACTTGTATTCCGGCTCAAAACAACGGGATACATCGTTTTAGATCGAAACTAGCAAGATTCACGAGCATCGATTTTACAAGACCTCGAAGAGTACACGAGAGAACGGTGTAAACTTTTTCTCTCAGAACTGTGCGAAAACTTGTATTCCGGCTCAAAACAACGGGATACATCGTTTTAGATCGAAACTAGCAAGATTCACGAGCATCGATTTTACAAGTCTTCGAAGAGTATACGAGTGAAAGATAAAACTTTTTCTCTCAGAACAGTGCGAAAACTTGTATTCCGGCTCAAAACAACGGGATACATCGTTTTAGATCGAAACTAGCAAGATTCACGAGCATAGATTTTACAAGTCTTCGAAGAGTATACGAGAGAAAGATAAAACTTTTTCTCTCAGAACTGTGCGAAAACTTGTATTCCGGCTCAAAACAACGGGATACATCGTTTTAGATCGAAACTAGCAAGATTCACGAGCATCGATTTTACAAGTCTTCGAAGAGTATACGATAGAAATATAAAACTTTTTCTCTCAGAACTGTGCGAAAACTTGTATTCCGGCTCAAAACAACGGGATACATCGTTTTAGATCGAAACTAGCAAGATTCACGAGCATCGATTTTACAAGTCTTCGAAGAGTATACGAGAGAAAGATAAAACTTTTTCTCTCAGAACTGCGCGAAAACTTGTATTCCGGCTCAAAACAACGGGATACATCGTTTTAGATCGAAACTAGCAAGATTCACGAGCATCGATTTTACAAGTCTTCGAAGAGTATACGAGAGAATGATAAAACTTTTTCTCTCAGAACTGTGCGAAAACTTGTATTCCGGCTCAAAACAACGGGATACATCGTTTTAGATCGAAACTAGCAAGATTCACGAGCATCGATTTTACAAGTCCTCGAAGAGTACACGAGAGAACGGTGTAAACTTTTTCTCTCAGAACTGTGCGAAAACTTGTATTCCGGCTCAAAACAACGGGATACATCGTTTTAGATCGAAACTAGCAAGATTCACGAGCATCGATTTTACAAGTCTTCGAAGAGTATACGAAAGAAAGATAAAACTTTTTCTCTCAGAACTGTGCGAAAACTTGTATTCCGGCTCAAAACAACGGGATACATCGTTTTAGATCGAAACTAGCAAGATTCACGAGCATCAATTTTACAAGACCTCGAAGAGTACACGAGAGAACGGTGTAAACTTTTTCTCTCAGAACTGTGCGAAAACTTGTATTCCGCTCAAAACAACGGGATACATCGTTTTAGATCGAAACTAGCAAGATTCACGAGCATCGATTTTACAAGTCCTCGAAGAGTACACGAGAGAACGGTGTAAACTTTTTCTCTCAGAACTGTGCGAAAACTTGTATTCCGGCTCAAAACAACGGGATACATCGTTTTAGATCGAAACTAGCAAGATTCACGAGCATCGATTTTACAAGTCTTCGAAGAGTATACGAAAGATAAAACTTTTTCTCTCAGAACTGTGCGAAAACTTGTATTCCGGCTCAAAACAACGGGATACATCGTTTTAGATCGAAACTAGCAAGATTCACGAGCATCGATTTTACAAGACTTCGAAGAGTATACGAGAGAAAGATAAAACTTTTTTTCTCAGAACTGTGCGAAAACTTGTATTCCGGCTCAAAACAACGGGATACATCGTTTTAGATCGAGACTAGCAAGATTCACGAGCATCGATTTTACAAGTCCTCGAAGAGTACACGAGAGAACGGTGTAAACTTTTTCTCTCAGAACTGTGCGAAAACTTGTATTCCGGCTCAAAACAACGGGATACATCGTTTTAGATTGAAACTAGCAAGATTCACGAGCATCGATTTTACAAGTCTTCGAAGAGAATACGAGAGAAAGATAAAACTTTTTCTCTCAGAACTGTGCGAAAACTTGTATTCCGGCTCAAAACAACGGGATACATCGTTTTAGATCGAAACTAGCAAGATTCACGAGCATCGATTTTACAAGTCTTCGAAGAGTATACGAGAGAAAGATCAAACTTTTTCTCTCAGAACTGTGCGAAAACTTGTATTCCGGTTCAAAACAACGGGATACATCGTTTTAGATCGAAACTAGCAAGATTCACGAGCATCGATTTTACAAGTCCTCGAAGAGTACACGAGAGAACGGTGTAAACTTTTTCTCTCAGAACTGTGCGAAAACTTGTATTCCGGCTCAAAACAACGGGATACATCGTTTTAGATCGAAACTAGCAAGATTCACGAGCATCGATTTTACAAGTCTTCGAAGAGTATACGAGAGAAAGATAAAACTTTTTCTCTCAGAACTGTGCGAAAACTTGTATTCCGGCTCAAAACAACGGGATACATCGTTTTAGATCGAAACTAGCAAGATTCACTAGCATCGATTTTACAAGACCTCGAGGAGTACACGAGAAAACGGTGTAAACTTTTTCTCTCAGAACTGTGCGAAAACTTGTATTCCGGCTCAAAACAACGGGATACATCGTTTTAGATCGAAACTAGCAAGATTCACGAGCATCGATTTTACAAGTCTTCGAAGAGTATACGAGAGAAAGATAAAACTTTTTCTCTCAGAACTGTGCGAAAACTTGTATTCCGGCTCAAAACAACGGGATACATCGTTTTAGATCGAAACTAGCAAGATTCACGAGCATCGATTTTACAAGTCCTCGAAGAGTACACGAGAGAACGGTGTAAACTTTTTCTCTCAGAACTGTGCGAAAACTTGTATTCCGGCTCAAAACAACGGGATACATCGTTTTAGATCGAAACTAGCAAGATTCACGAGCATCGATTTTACAAGTCTTCGAAGAGTATACGAGAGAAAGATAAAACTTTTTCACTCAGAACTGTGCGAAAACTTGTATTCGGCTCAAAACAACGGGATACATCGTTTTAGATCGAAACTAGCAAGATTCACGAGCATCGATTTTACAAGTCTTCGAAGAGTATACGAGAGAAAGATAAAACTTTTTCTCTCAGAACTGTGCGAAAACTTGTATTCCGGCTCAAAACAACGGGATACATCGTTTTAGATCGAAACTAGCAAGATTCACGAGCATCGATTTTACAAGTCTTCGAAGAGTATACGAGAGAACGATAAAACTTTTTCTCTCAGAACTGTGCGAAAACTTGTATTCCGGCTCAAAACAACGGGATACATCGTTTTAGTTCGAAACTAGCAAGATTCACGAGCATCGATTTTACAAGTCTTCGAAGAGTATACGAGAGAAAGATAAAACTTTTTCTCTCAGAACTGTGCGAAAACTTGTATTCCGGCTCAAAACAACGGGATACATCGTTTTAGATCGAAACTAGCAAGATTCACGAGCATCAATTTTACAAGTCTTCGAAGAGTATACGAGAGAAAGATAAAACTTTTTCTCTCAGAACTGCGCGAAAACTTGTATTCCGGCTCAAAACAACGGGATACATCGTTTTAGATCGAAACTAGCAAGATTCACGAGCATCGATTTTACAAGTCTTCGAAGAGTATACGAGAGAAAGATAAAACTTTTTCTCTCAAAACTGTGCAAAAACTTGTATTCCGGCTCAAAACAACGGGATACATCGTTTTAGATCGAAACTAGCAAGATTCACGAGCATCGATTTTACAAGACCTCGAAGAGTACACGAGAGAACGGTGTAAACTTTTTCTCTCAGAACTGTGCGAAAACTTGTATTCCGGCTCAAAACAACGGGATACATCGTTTTAGATCGAAACTAGCAAGATTCACGAGCATCGATTTTACAAGTCCTCGAAGAGTACACGAGAGAACGGTGTAAACGTTTTCTCTCAGAACTGTGCGAAAACTTGTATTCCGGCTCAAAACAACGGGATACATCGTTTTAGATCGAAACTAGCAAGATTCACGAGCATCGATTTTACAAGTCTTCGAAGAGTATACGAGAGAAAGATAAAACTTTTTCTCTCAGAACTGTGCGAAAACTTGTATTCCGGCTCAAAACAACGGGATACATCGTTTTAGATCGAAACTAGCAAGATTCACTAGCATCGATTTTACAAGACCTCGAGGAGTACACGAGAAAACGGTGTAAACTTTTTCTCTCAGAACTGTGCGAAAACTTGTATTCCGTCTCAAAACAACGGGATACATCGTTTTAGATCGAAACTAGCAAGATTCACGAGCATCGATTTTACAAGTCTTCGAAGAGTATACGAGAGAAAGATAAAACTTTTTCTCTCAGAACTGTGCGAAAACTTGTATTCCGGCTCAAAACAACGGGATACATCGTTTTAGATCGAAACTAGCAAGATTCACGAGCATCGATTTTACAAGTCCTCGAAGAGTACACGAGAGAACGGTGTAAACTTTTTCTCTCAGAACTGTGCGAAAACTTGTATTCCGGCTCAAAACAACGGGATACATCGTTTTAGATCGAAACTAGCAAGATTCAAGAGCATCGATTTTACAAGTCTTCGAAGAGTATACGAGAGAAAGATAAAACTTTTTCACTCAGAACTGTGCGAAAACTTGTATTCCGGCTCAAAACAACGGGATACATCGTTTTAGATCGAAACTAGCAAGATTCACGAGCATCGATTTTACAAGTCTTCTAAGAGTATACGAGAGAAAGATAAAACTTTTTCTCTCAGAACTGTGCGAAAACTTGTATTCCGGCTCAAAACAACGGGATACATCGTTTTAGATCGAAACTAGCAAGATTCACGAGCATCGATTTTACAAGTCTTCGAAGAGTATACGAGAGAACGATAAAACTTTTTCTCGCAGAACTGTGCGAAAACTTGTATTCCGGCTCAAAACAACGGGATACATCGTTTTAGATCGAGACTAGCAAGATTCACGAGCATCGATTTTACAAGTCTTCGAAGAGTATACGAGAGAAAGATAAAACTTTTTCTCTCAGAACTGTGCGAAAACTTGTATTCCGGCTCAAAACAACGGGATACATCGTTTTGGATCGAAACTAGCAAGATTCACGAGCATCGATTTTACAAGTCTTCGAAGAGTATACGAGAGAAAGATAAAACTTTTTCTCTCAGAACTGCGCGAAAACTTGTATTCCGGCTCAAAACAACGGGATACATCGTTTTAGATCGAAACTAGCAAGATTCACGAGCATCGATTTTACAAGACCTCGAAGAGTACACGAGAGAACGGTGTAAACTTTTTCTCTCAGAACTGTGCGAAAACTTGTATTCCGGCTCAAAACAACGGGATACATCGTTTTGGATCGAAACTAGCAAGATTCACGAGCATCGATTTTACAAGTCTTCGAAAAGTATACGAGAGAAAGATAAAACTTTTTCTCGCAGAACTGTGCGAAAACTTGTATTCCGGCTCAAAACAACGGGATACATCGTTTTAGATCGAAACTAGCAAGATTCACGAGCATCGATTTTACAAGTCTTCGAAGAGTATACGAGAGAAAGATAAAACGTTTTCACTCAGAACTGTGCGAAAACTTGTATTCCGGCTCAAAACAACGGGATACATCGTTTTAGATCGAAACTAGCAAGATTCACGAGCATCGATTTTACAAGTCTTCGAAGAGTATACGAGAGAAAGATAAAACTTTTTCTCTCAGAACTGTGCGAAAACTTGTATTCCGGCTCAAAACAACGGGATGCATCGTTTTAGATCGAAACTAGCAAGATTCACGAGCATCGATTTTACAAGTCTTCGAAGAGTATACGAGAGAACGATAAAACTTTTTCTCGCAGAACTGTGCGAAAACTTGTATTCCGGCTCAAAACAACGGGATACATCGTTTTAGATCGAAACTAGCAAGATTCACGAGCATCGATTTTACAAGTCTTCGAAGAGTATACGAGAGAAAGATAAAACTTTTTCTCTCAGAACTGTGCGAAAACTTGTATTCCGGCTCAAAACAACGGGATACATCGTTTTAGATCGAAACTAGCAAGATTCACGAGCATCGATTTTACAAGCCTTCGAAGAGTATACGAGAGAAAGATAAAACTTTTTCTCTCAGAACTGTGCGAAAACTTGTATTCCGGCTCAAAACAACGGGATACATCGTTTTAGATCGAAACTAGCAAGATTCACGAGCATCGATTTTACAAGTCTTCGAAGAGTATACGAGAGAACGATAAAACTTTTTCTCGCAGAACTGTGCGAAAACTTGTATTCCGGCTCAAAACAACGGGATACATCGTTTTAGATCGAGACTAGCAAGATTCACGAGCATCGATTTTACAAGTCTTCGAAGAGTATACGAGAGAAAGATAAAACTTTTTCTCTCAGAACTGTGCGAAAACTTGTATTCCGGCTCAAAACAACGGGATACATCGTTTTAGATCGAAACTAGCAAGATTCACGAGCATCAATTTTACAAGTCTTCGAAGAGTATACGAGAGAAAGATAAAACTTTTTCTCTCAGAACTGCGCGAAAACTTGTATTCCGGCTCAAAACAACGGGATACATCGTTTTAGATCGAAACTAGCAAGATTCACGAGCATCGATTTTACAAGACCTCGAAGAGTACACGAGAGAACGGTGTAAACTTTTTCTCTCAGAACTGTGCGAAAACTTGTATTCCGGCTCAAAACAACGGGATACATCGTTTTGGATCAAAACTAGCAAGATTCACGAGCATCGATTTTACAAGTCTTCGAAGAGTATACGAGAGAAAGATAAAACTTTTTCTCTCAAAACTGTGCGAAAACTTGTATTCCGGCTCAAAACAACGGGATACATCGTTTTAGATCGAAACTAGCAAGATTCACGAGCATCGATTTTACAAGTCTTCGAAGAGTATACGAGAGAAAGATAAAACGTTTTCACTCAGAACTGTGCGAAAACTTGTATTCCGGCTCAAAACAACGGGATACATCGTTTTAGATCGAAACTAGCAAGATTCACGAGCATCGATTTTACAAGTCTTCGAAGAGTATACGAGAGAAAGATAAAACTTTTTCTCTCAGAACTGTGCGAAAACTTGTATTCCGGCTCAAAACAACGGGATACATCGTTTTAGATCGAAACTAGCAAGATTCACGAGCATCGATTTTACAAGTCTTCGAAGAGTATACGAGAGAACGATAAAACTTTTTCTCGCAGAACTGTGCGAAAACTTGTATTCCGGCTCAAAACAACGGGATACATCGTTTTAGATCGAAACTAGCAAGATTCACGAGCATCGATTTTACAAGTCTTCGAAGAGTATACGAGAGAAAGATAAAACTTTTTCTCTCAGAACTGTGCGAAAACTTGTATTCCGGCTCAAAACAACGGGATACATCGTTTTAGATCGAGACTAGCAAGATTCACGAGCATCGATTTTACAAGTCCTCGAAGAGTACACGAGAGAACGGTGTAAACTTTTTCTCTCAGAACTGTGCGAAAAGTTGTATTCCGGCTCAAAACAACGGGATACATCGTTTTAGATTGAAACTAGCAAGATTCACGAGCATCGATTTTACAAGTCTTCGAAGAGTATACGAGAGAAAGATAAAACTTTTTCTCTCAGAACTGTGCGAAAACTTGTATTCCGGCTCAAAACAACGGGATACATCGTTTTAGATCGAAACTAGCAACATTCACGAGCATCGATTTTACAAGTCTTCGAAGAGTATACGAGAGAAAGATAAAACTTTTTCTCTCAGAACTGTGCGAAAACTTGTATTCCGGCTCAAAACAACGGGATACATCGTTTTAGATCGAAACTAGCAAGATTCACGAGCATCGATTTTACAAGTCCTCGAAGAGTACACGAGAGAACGGTGTAAACGTTTTCTCTCAGAACTGTGCGAAAACTTGTATTCCGGCTCAAAACAACGGGATACATCGTTTTAGATTGAAACTAGCAAGATTCACGAGCATCGATTTTACAAGTCTTCGAAGAGTATACGAGAGAAAGATAAAACGTTTTCTCTCAGAACTGTGCGAAAACTTGTATTCCGGCTCAAAACAACGGGATACATCGTTTTAGATCGAAACTAGCAAGATTCACTAGCATCGATTTTACAAGACCTCGAGGAGTACACGAGAAAACGGTGTAAACTTTTTCTCTCAGAACTGTGCGAAAACTTGTATTCCGGCTCAAAACAACGGGATACATCGTTTTAGATCAAAACTAGCAAGATTCACGAGCATCGATTTTACAAGTCTTCGAAGAGTATACGAGAGAAAGATAAAACTTTTTCTCTCAGAACTGTGCGAAAACTTGTATTCCGGCTCAAAACAACGGGATACATCGTTTTAGATCGAAACTAGCAAGATTCACGAGCATCGATTTTACAAGTCCTCGAAGAGTACACGAGAGAACGGTGTAAACTTTTTCTCTCAGAACTGTGCGAAAACTTGTATTCCGGCTCAAAACAACGGGATACATCGTTTTAGATCGAAACTAGCAAGATTCACGAGCATCGATTTTACAAGTCTTCGAAGAGTATACGAGAGAAAGATAAAACTTTTTCACTCAGAACTGTGCGAAAACTTGTATTCCGGCTCAAAACAACGGGATACATCGTTTTAGATCGAAACTAGCAAGATTCACGAGCATCGATTTTACAAGTATTCGAAGAGTATACGAGAGAAAGATAAAACTTTTTCTCTCAGAACTGTGCGAAAACTTGTATTCCGGCTCAAAACAACGGGATACATCGTTTTAGATCGAAACTAGCAAGATTCACGAGCATCGATTTTACAAGTCTTCGAAGAGTATACGAGAGAACGATAAAACTTTTTCTCGCAGAACTGTGCGAAAACTTGTATTCCGGCTCAAAACAACGGGATACATCGTTTTAGATCGAAACTAGCAAGATTCACGAGCATCGATTTTACAAGTCTTCGAAGAGTATACGAGAGAAAGATAAAACTTTTTCTCTCAGAACTGTGCGAAAACTTGTATTCCGGCTCAAAACAACGGGATACATCGTTTTAGATCGAAACTAGCAAGATTCACGAGCATCAATTTTACAAGTCTTCGAAGAGTATACGAGAGAAAGATAAAACTTTTTCTCTCAGAACTGGGCGAAAACTTGTATTCCGGCTCAAAACAACGGGATACATCGTTTTAGATCGAAACTAGCAAGATTCACGAGCATCGATTTTACAAGACCTCGAAGAGTACACGAGAGAACGGTGTAAACTTTTTCTCTCAGAACTGTGCGAAAACTTGTATTCCGGCTCAAAACAACGGGATACATCGTTTTGGATCGAAACTAGCAAGATTCACGAGCATCGATTTTACAAGTCTTCGAAGAGTATACGAGAGAAAGATAAAACTTTTTCTCTCAAAACTGTGCGAAAACTTGTATTCCGGCTCAAAACAACGGGATACATCGTTTTAGATCGAAACTAGCAAGATTCACGAGCATCGATTTTACAAGTCTTCGAAGAGTATACGAGAGAAAGATAAAACTTTTTCACTCAGAACTGTGCGAAAACTTGTATTCCGGCTCAAAACAACGGGATACATCGTTTTAGATCGAAACTAGCAAGATTCACGAGCATCGATTTTACAAGTCTTCGAAGAGTATACGAGAGAAAGATAAAACTTTTTCTCTCAGAACTGTGCGAAAACTTGTATTCCGGCTCAAAACAACGGGATACATCGTTTTAGATCGAAACTAGCAAGATTCACGAGCATCGATTTTACAAGTCTTCGAAGAGTATACGAGAGAACGATAAAACTTTTTCTCGCAGAACTGTGCGAAAACTTGTATTCCGGCTCAAAACAACGGGATACATCGTTTTAGATCGAAACTAGCAAGATTCACGAGCATCGATTTTACAAGTCTTCGAAGAGTATACGAGAGAAAGATAAAACTTTTTCTCTCAGAACTGTGCGAAAACTTGTATTCCGGCTCAAAACAACGGGATACATCGTTTTAGATCGAAACTAGCAAGATTCACGAGCATCAATTTTACAAGTCTTCGAAGAGTATACGAGAGAAAGATAAAACTTTTTCTCTCAGAACTGTGCGAAAACTTGTATTCCGGCTCAAAACAACGGGATACATCGTTTTAGATCGAAACTAGCAAGATTCACGAGCATCGATTTTACAAGACCTCGAAGAGTACACGAGAGAACGGTGTAAACTTTTTCTCTCAGAACTGTGCGAAAACTTGTATTCCGGCTCAAAACAACGGGATACATCGTTTTAGATCGAAACTAGCAAGATTCACGAGCATCGATTTTACAAGTCCTCGAAGAGTACACGAGAGAACGGTGTAAACTTTTTCTCTCAGAACTGTGCGAAAACTTGTATTCCGGCTCAAAACAACGGGATACATCGTTTTAGATCGAAACTAGCAAGATTCACGAGCATCGATTTTACAAGTCTTCGAAGAGTATACGAGAGAAAGATAAAACTTTTTCTCTCAGAACTGTGCGAAAACTTGTATTCCGGCTCAAAACAACGGGATACATCGTTTTAGATCGAAACTAGCAAGATTCACGAGCATCGATTTTACAAGTCTTCGAAGAGTATACGAGAGAAAGATAAAACTTTTTCTCTCAGAACTGTGCGAAAACTTGTATTCCGGCTCAAAACAACGGGATACATCGTTTTAGATCGAAACTAGCAAGATTCACGAGCATCGATTTTACAAGTCCTCGAAGAGTACACGAGAGAACGGTGTAAACTTTTTCTATCAGAACTGTGCGAAAACTTGTATTCCGGCTCAAAACAACGGGATACATCGTTTTAGGTCGAAACTAGCAAGATTCACGAGCATCGATTTTACAAGTCGTCGAAGAGTAGACGAAAGGTGCAAACTTTTTCTCTCAGAACTGCGCGAAAACTTGTATTCCGGCTCAAAACAACGGGATACATCGTTTTAGATCGAAACTAGCAAGATTCACGAGCATCGATTTTACAAGTCTTCGAAGAGTATACGAGAGAAAGATAAAACTTTTTCTCTCAGAACTGTGCGAAAACTTGTATTCTGGTTCAAAACAACGGGATACATCGTTTTAGATCGAAACTAGCAAGATTCACGAGCATCGATTTTACAAGTCTTCGAAGAGTATACGAGAGAAAGATAAAACTTTTTCTCTCAGAACTGCGCGAAAACTTGTATTCCGGCTCAAAACAACGGGATACATCGTTTTAGATCGAAACTAGCAAGATTCACGAGCATCGATTTTACAAGTCCTCGAAGAGTACACGAGAGAACGGTGTAAACTTTTTCTATCAGAACTGTGCGAAAACTTGTATTCCGGCTCAAAACAACGGGATACATCGTTTTAGATCGAAACTAGCAAGATTCACGAGCATCGATTTTACAAGTCTTCGAAGAGTATACGAGAGAAAGATAAAACTTTTTCACTCAGAACTGTGCGAAAACTTGTATTCGGCTCAAAACAACGGGATACATCGTTTTAGATCGAAACTAGCAAGATTCACGAGCATCGATTTTACAAGACCTCGAGGAGTACACGAGAAAACGGTGTAAACTTTTTCTCTCAGAACTGTGCGAAAACTTGTATTCCGGCTCAAAACAACGGGATACATCGTTTTAGATCGAAACTAGCAAGATTCACGAGCATCGATTTTACAAGTCTTCGAAGAGTATACGAGAGAAAGATAAAACTTTTTCTCTCAGAACTGTGCGAAAACTTGTATTCCGGCTCAAAACAACGGGATACATCGTTTTAGATCGAAACTAGCAAGATTCACTAGCATCGATTTTACAAGACCTCGAAGAGTACACGAGAGAACGGTGTAAACTTTTTCTCTCAGAACTGTGCGAAAACTTGTATTCCGGCTCAAAACAACGGGATACATCGTTTTGGATCGAAACTAGCAAGATTCACGAGCATCGATTTTACAAGTCTTCGAAGAGTATACGAGAGAAAGATAAAACTTTTTCTCTCAAAACTGTGCGAAAACTTGTATTCCGGCTCAAAACAACGGGATACATCGTTTTAGATCGAAACTAGCAAGATTCACGAGCATCGATTTTACAAGTCTTCGAAGAGTATACGAGAGAAAGATAAAACTTTTTCACTCAGAACTGTGCGAAAACTTGTATTCCGGCTCAAAACAACGGGATACATCGTTTTAGATCGAAACTAGCAAGATTCACGAGCATCGATTTTACAAGTCTTCGAAGAGTATACGAGAGAAAGATAAAACTTTCTCTCAGAACTGTGCGAAAACTTGTATTCCGGCTCAAAACAAGGGGATACATCGTTTTAGATCGAAACTAGCAAGATTCACGAGCATCGATTTTACAAGTCTTCGAAGAGTATACGAGAGAACGATAAAACTTTTTCTCGCAGAACTGTGCGAAAACTTGTATTCCGGCTCAAAACAACGGGATACATCGTTTTAGATCGAAACTAGCAAGATTCACGAGCATCGATTTTACAAGTCTTCGAAGAGTATACGAGAGAAAGATAAAACTTTTTCTCTCAGAACTGTGCGAAAACTTGTATTCCGGCTCAAAACAACGGGATACATCGTTTTAGATCGAAACTAGCAAGATTCACGAGCATCAATTTTACAAGTCTTCGAAGAGTATACGAGAGAAAGATAAAACTTTTTCTCTCAGAGCTGTGCGAAAACTTGTATTCCGGCTCAAAACAACGGGATACATCGTTTTAGATCGAAACTAGCAAGATTCACGAGCATCGATTTTACAAGACCTCGAAGAGTACACGAGAGAACGATGTAAACTTTTTCTCTCAGAACTGTGCGAAAACTTGTATTCCGGCTCAAAACAACGGGATACATCGTTTTAGATCGAAACTAGCAAGATTCACGAGCATCGATTTTACAAGTCCTCGAAGAGTACACGAGAGAACGGTGTAAACTTTTTCTCTCAGAACTGTGCGAAAACTTGTATTCCGGCTCAAAACAACGGGATACATCGTTTTAGATCGAAACTAGCAAGATTCACGAGCATCGATTTTACAAGTCTTCGAAGAGTATACGAGAGAAAGATAAAACTTTTTCTCTCAGAACTGTGCGAAAACTTGTATTCCGGCTCAAAACAACGGGATACATCGTTTTAGATCGAAACTAGCAAGATTCACGAGCATCGATTTTACAAGTCTTCGAAGAGTATACGAGAGAAAGATAAAACTTTTTCTCTCAGAACTGTGCGAAAACTTGCATTCCGGCTCAAAACAACGGGATACATCGTTTTAGATCGAAACTAGCAAGATTCACGAGCATCGATTTTACAAGTCCTCGAAGAGTACACGAGAGAACGGTGTAAACTTTTTCTATCAGAACTGTGCGAAAACTTGTATTCCGGCTCAAAACAACGGGATACATCGTTTTAGGTCGAAACTAGCAAGATTCACGAGCATCGATTTTACAAGTCTTCGAAGAGTATACGAGAGAAAGATAAAACTTTTTCTCTCAGAACTGTGCGAAAACTTGTATTCTGGTTCAAAACAACGGGATACATCGTTTTAGATCGAAACTAGCAAGATTCACGAGCATCGATTTTACAAGTCTTCGAAGAGTATACGAGAGAAAGATAAAACTTTTTCTCTCAGAACTGCGCGAAAACTTGTATTCCGGCTCAAAACAACGGGATACATCGTTTTAGATCGAAACTAGCAAGATTCACGAGCATCGATTTTACAAGTCTTCGAAGAGTATACGAGAGAAAGATAAAACTTTTTCTCAGAACTGTGCGAAAACTTGTATTCCGGCTCAAAACAACGGGATAAATCGTTTTAGATCGAAACTAGCAAGATTCACGAGCATCGATTTTACAAGTCTTCGAAGAGTATACGAGAGAAAGATAAAACTTTTTCTCTCAGAACTGCGCGAAAACTTGTATTCCGGCTCAAAACAACGGGATACATCGTTTTAGATCGAAACTAGCAAGATTCACGAGCATCGATTTTACAAGTCTTCGAAGAGTATACGAGAGAAAGATAAAACTTTTTCTCTCAGAACTGTGCGAAAACTTGTATTCCGGCTCAAAACAACGGGATACATCGTTTTAGATCGAAACTAGCAAGATTCACGAGCATCGATTTTACAAGTCTTCGAAGAGTATACGAGAGAAAGATAAAACTTTTTCTCTCAGAACTGCGCGAAACTTGTATTCCGGCTCAAAACAACGGGATACATCGTTTTATATCGAAACTAGCAAGATTCACGAGCATCGATTTTACAAGTCTTCGAAGAGTATACGAGAGAAAGATAAAACTTTTTCTCTCAGAACTGTGCGAAAACTTGTATTCCGGCTCAAAACAACGGGATACATCGTTTTAGATCGAAACTAGCAAGGTTCACGAGCATCGATTTTACAAGTCCTCGAAGAGTACACGAGAGAACGGTGTAAACTTTTTCTCTCAGAACTGTGCGAAAACTTGTATTCCGGCTCAAAACAACGGGATACATCGTTTTAGATCGAAACTAGCAAGATTCACGAGCATCGATTTTACAAGTCTTCGAAGAGTATACGAGAGAAAGATAAAACTTTTTCTCTCAGAACTGTGCGAAAACTTGTATTCCGGCTCAAAACAACGGGATACATCGTTTTAGATCGAAACTAGCAAGATTCACGAGCATCGATTTTACAAGTCTTCGAAGAGTATACGAGAGAAAGATAAAACTTTTTCTCTCAGAACTGTGCGAAAACTTGTATTCCGGCACAAAACAAGGGGATACATCGTTTTAGATCGAAACTAGCAAGATTCACGAGCATCGATTTTACAAGTCTTCGAAGAGTATACGAGAGAACGATAAAACTTTTTCTCGCAGAACTGTGCGAAAACTTGTATTCCGGCTCAAAACAACGGGATACATCGTTTTAGATCGAAACTAGCAAGATTCACGAGCATCGATTTTACAAGTCTTCGAAGAGTATACGAGAGAAAGATAAAACTTTTTCTCTCAGAACTGTGCGAAAACTTGTATTCCGGCTCAAAACAACGGGATACATCGTTTTAGATCGAAACTAGCAAGATTCACGAGCATCAATTTTACAAGTCTCCGAAGAGTATACGAGAGAAAGATAAAACTTTTTCTCTCAGAACTGTGCGAAAACTTGTATTCCGGCTCAAAACAACGGGATACATCGTTTTAGATCGAAACTAGCAAGATTCACGAGCATCGATTTTACAAGACCTCGAAGAGTACACGAGAGAACGGTGTAAACGTTTTCTCTCAGAACTGTGCGAAAACTTGTATTCCGGCTCAAAACAACGGGATACATCGTTTTAGATCGAAACTAGCAAGATTCACGAGCATCGATTTTACAAGTCCTCGAAGAGTACACGAGAGAACGGTGTACACTTTTTCTCTCAGAACTGTGCGAAAACTTGTATTCCGGCTCAAAACAACGGGATACATCGTTTTAGATCGAAACTAGCAAGATTCACGAGCATCGATTTTACAAGTCTTCGAAGAGTATACGAGAGAAAGATAAAACTTTTTCTCTCAGAACTGTGCGAAAACTTGTATTCCGGCTCAAAACAACGGGATACATCGTTTTAGATCGAAACTAGCAAGATTCACGAGCATCGATTTTACAAGTCTTCGAAGAGTATACGAGAGAAAGATAAAACTTTTTCTCTCAGAACTGTGCGAAAACTTGCATTCCGGCTCAAAACAACGGGATACATCGTTTTAGATCGAAACTAGCAAGATTCACGAGCATCGATTTTACAAGTCCTCGAAGAGTACACGAGAGAACGGTGTAAACTTTTTCTATCAGAACTGTGCGAAAACTTGTATTCCGGCTCAAAACAACGGGATACATCGTTTTAGGTCGAAACTAGCAAGATTCACGAGCATCGATTTTACAAGTCGTCGAAGAGTAGACGAAAGGTGCAAACTTTTTCTCTCAGAACTGCGCGAAAACTTGTATTCCGGCTCAAAACAACGGGATACATCGTTTTAGATCGAAACTAGCAAGATTCACGAGCATCGATTTTACAAGTTTTCGAAGAGTATACGAGAGAAAGATAAAACTTTTTCTCTCAGAACTGTGCGAAAACTTGTATTCTGGTTCAAAACAACGGGATACATCGTTTTAGATCGAAACTAGCAAGATTCACGAGCATCGATTTTACAAGTCTTCGAAGAGTATACGAGAGAAAGATAAAACTTTTTCTCTCAGAACTGCGCGAAAACTTGTATTCCGGCTCAAAACAACGGGATACATCGTTTTAGATCGAAACTAGCAAGATTCACGAGCATCGATTTTACAAGTCTTCGAAGAGTATACGAGAGAAAGATAAAACTTTTTCTCAGAATTGTGCGAAAACTTGTATTCCGGCTCAAAACAACGGGATAAATCGTTTTAGATCGAAACTAGCAAGATTCACGAGCATCGATTTTACAAGTCTTCGAAGAGTATACGAGAGAAAGATAAAACTTTTTCTCTCAGAACTGCGCGAAAACTTGTATTCCGGCTCAAAACAACGGGATACATCGTTTTAGATCGAAACTAGCAAGATTCACGAGCATCGATTTTACAAGTCTTCGAAGAGTATACGAGAGAAAGATAAAACTTTTTCTCTCAGAACTGTGCGAAAACTTGTATTCCGGCTCAAAACAACGAGATACATCGTTTTAGATCGAAACTAGCAAGATTCACGAGCATCGATTTTACAAGTATTCGAAGAGTATACGAGAGAAAGATAAAACTTTTTCTCTCAGAACTGCGCGAAACTTGTATTCCGGCTCAAAACAACGGGATACATCGTTTTATATCGAAACTAGCAAGGTTCACGAGCATCGATTTTACAAGTCCTCGAAGAGTACACGAGAGAACGGTGTAAACTTTTTCTCTCAGAACTGTGCGAAAACTTGTATTCCGGCTCAAAACAACGGGATACATCGTTT
Organism: Amblyomma americanum; assembly: GCF_052857255.1. Lineage (NCBI taxonomy): Eukaryota > Metazoa > Arthropoda > Arachnida > Ixodida > Ixodidae > Amblyomma > Amblyomma americanum. Next base: position 39,866 of record NW_027526777.1, on the reverse strand, counting down.
TAGATCGAAACTAGCAAGATTCACGAGCATCGATTTTACAAGTCTTCGAAGAGTATACGAGAGAAAGATAAAACTTTTTCTCTCAGAACTGTGCGAAAACTTGTATTCCGGCTCAAAACAACGGGATACATCGTTTTAGATCGAAACTAGCAAGATTCACGAGCATCGATTTTACAAGACCTCGAAGAGTACACGAGAGAACGGTGTAAACTTTTTCTCTCAGAACTGTGCGAAAACTTGTATTCCGGCTCAAAACAACGGGATACATCGTTTTAGATCGAAAATAGCAAGATTCACGAGCATCGATTTTACAAGTCTTCGAAGAGTATACGAGAGAAAGATAAAACTTTTTCTCTCAAAACTGTGCGAAAACTTGTATTCCGGCTCAAAACAACGGGATACATCGTTTTAGATCGAAACTAGCAAGATTCACGAGCATCGATTTTACAAGTCCTCGAAGAGTACACGAGAGAACGGTGTAAACTTTTTCTCTCAGAACTGTGCGAAAACTTGTATTCCGGGTCAAAACAACGGGATACATCGTTTTAGATCGAAACTAGCAAGATTCACGAGCATCGATTTTACAAGTCTTCGAAGAGTATACGAGAGAAAGATAAAACTTTTTCTCTCAGAACTGTGCGAAAACTTGTATTCCGGCTCAAAACAACGGGATACATCGTTTTAGATCGAAACTAGCAAGATTCACGAGCATCGATTTTACAAGTCCTCGAAGAGTACACGAGAGAACGGTGTAAACTTTTTCTCTCAGAACTTTGCGAAAACTTGTATTCCGGCTCAAAACAACGGGATACATCGTTTTAGATCGAAACTAGCAAGATTCACGAGCATCGATTTTACAAGTCTTCGAAGAGTATACGAGAGAACGGTGTAAACTTTTTCTCTCAGAACTGTGCGAAAACTTGTATTCCGGCTCAAAACAACGGGATACATCGTTTTAGATCGAAACTAGCAAGATTCACGAGCATCGATTTTACAAGTCTTCGAAGAGTATACGAGAGAAAGATAAAACTTTTTCTCTCAGAACTGTGCGAAAACTTGTATTCCGGCTCAAAACAACGAGATACATCGTTTTAGATCGAAACTAGCAAGATTCACGAGCATCGATTTTACAAGTCCTCGAAGGGTACACGAGAGAACGGTGTAAACTTTCTCTCTCAGAACTGTGCGAAAACTTGTATTCCGGCTCAAAACAACGGGATACATCGTTGTAGATCGAAACTAGCAAGATTCACGAGCATCGATTTTACAAGTCTTCGAAGAGTATACGAGAGAAAGATAAAACTTTTTCTCTCAGAACTGTGCGAAAACTTGTATTCCGGCTCAAAACAACGGGATACATCGTTTTAGATCGAAACTAGCAAGATTCACGAGCATCGATTTTACAAGTCTTCGAAGAGTATACGAGAGAAAGATAAAACTTTTTCTCTCAGAACTGTGCGAAAACTTGTATTCCGGCTCAAAACAACGGGATACATCGTTTTAGATCGAAACTAGCAAGATTCACGAGCATCGATTTTACAAGTCTTCGAAGAGTATACGAGAGAAAGATAAAACTTTTTCTCTCAGAACTGTGCGAAAACTTGCATTCCGGCTCAAAACAACGGGATACATCGTTTTAGATCGAAACTAGCAAGATTCACGAGCATCGATTTTACAAGTCCTCGAAGAGTACACGAGAGAACGGTGCAAAACTTTTTCTATCAGAACTGTGCGAAAACTTGTATTCCGGCTCAAAAGAACGGGATACATCGTTTTAGGTCGAAACTAGCAAGATTGACGAGCATCGATTTTACAAGTCGTCGAAGAGTAGACGAAAGGTGCAAACTTTTTCTCTCAGAACTGCGCGAAAACTTGTATTCCGGCTCAAAACAACGGGATACATCGTTTTAGATCGAAACTAGCAAGATTCACGAGCATCGATTTTACAAGTCTTCGAAGAGTATACGAGAGAAAGATAAAACTTTTTCTCTCAGAACTGTGCGAAAACTTGTATTCTGGTTCAAAACAACGGGATACATCGTTTTAGATCGAAACTAGCAAGATTCACGAGCATCGATTTTACAAGTCTTCGAAGAGTATACGAGAGAAAGATAAAACTTTTTCTCTCAGAACTGCGCGAAAACTTGTATTCCGGCTCAAAACAACGGGATACATCGTTTTAGATCGAAACTAGCAAGATTCACGAGCATCGATTTTAGAAGTCTTCGAAGAGTATACGAGAGAAAGATAAAACTTTTTCTCAGAACTGTGCGAAAACTTGTATTCCGGCTCAAAACAACGGGATAAATCGTTTTAGATCGAAACTAGCAAGATTCACGAGCATCGATTTTACAAGTCTTCGAAGAGTATACGAGAGAAAGATAAAACTTTTTCTCTCAGAACTGCGCGAAAGCTTGTATTCCGGCTCAAAACAACGGGATACATCGTTTTAGATCGAAACTAGCAAGATTCACGAGCATCGATTTTACAAGTCTTCGAATAGTATACGAGAGAAAGATAAAACTTTTTCTCTCAGAACTGTGCGAAAACTTGTATTCCGGCTCAAAACAACGGGATACATCGTTTTAGATCGAAACAAGCAAGATTCACGAGCATCGATTTTACAAGTCTTCGAAGAGTATACGAGAGAAAGATAAAACTTTTTCTCTCAGAACTGCGCGAAACTTGTATTCCGGCTCAAAACAACGGGATACATCGTTTTAGATCGAAACTAGCAAGATTCACGAGCATCGATTTTACAAGTCTTCGAAGAGTATACGAGAGAAAGATAAAACTTTTTCTCTCAGAACTGTGCGAAAACTTGTATTCCGGCTCAAAACAACGGGATACATCGTTTTAGATCGAAACTAGCAAGATTCACGAGCATCAATTTTACAAGTCTTCGAAGAGTATACGAGAGAAAGATAAAACTTTTTCTCTCAGAACTGTGCGAAAACTTGTATTCCGGCTCAAAACAACGGGATACATCGTTTTAGATCGAAACTAGCAAGATTCACGAGCATCGATTTTACAAGACCTCGAAGAGTACACGAGAGAACGGTGTAAACTTTTTCTCTCAGAACTGTGCGAAAACTTGTATTCCGGCTCAAAACAACGGGATACATCGTTTTAGATCGAAACTAGCAAGATTCACGAGCATCGATTTTACAAGTCCTCGAAGAGTACACGAGAGAACGGTGTAAACTTTTTCTCTCAGAACTGTGCGAAAACTTGTATTCCGTCTCAAAACAACGGGATACATCGTTTTAGATCGAAACTAGCAAGATTCACGAGCATCGATTTTACAAGTCTTCGAAGAGTATACGAGAGAAAGATAAAACTTTTTCTCTCAGAACTGTGCGAAAACTTGTATTCCGGCTCAAAACAACGGGATACATCGTTTTAGATCGAAACTAGCAAGATTCACGAGCATCGATTTTACAAGTCTTCGAAGAGTATACGAGAGAAAGATAAAACTTTTTCTCTCAGAACTGTGCGAAAACTTGCATTCCGGCTCAAAACAACGGGATACATCGTTTTAGATCGAAACTAGCAAGATTCACGAGCATCGATTTTACAAGTCCTCGAAGAGTACACGAGAGAACGGTGCAAAACTTTTTCTATCAGAACTGTGCGAAAACTTGTATTCCGGCTCAAAAGAACGGGATACATCGTTTTAGGTCGAAACTAGCAAGATTCACGAGCATCGATTTTACAAGTCGTCGAAGAGTAGACGAAAGGTGCAAACTTTTTCTCTCAGAACTGCGCGAAAACTTGTATTCCGGCTCAAAACAACGGGATACATCGTTTTAGATCGAAACTAGCAAGATTCACGAGCATCGATTTTACAAGTCTTCGAAGAGTATACGAGAGAAAGATAAAACTTTTTCTCTCAGAACTGTGCGAAAACTTGTATTCTGGTTCAAAACAACGGGATACATCGTTTTAGATCGAAACTAGCAAGATTCACGAGCATCGATTTTACAAGTCTTCGAAGAGTATACGAGAGAAAGATAAAACTTTTTCTCTCAGAACTGCGCGAAAACTTGTATTCCGGCTCAAAACAACGGGATACATCGTTTTAGATCGAAACTAGCAAGATTCACGAGCATCGATTTTAGAAGTCTTCGAAGAGTATACGAGAGAAAGATAAAACTTTTTCTCAGAACTGTGCGAAAACTTGTATTCCGGCTCAAAACAACGGGATAAATCGTTTTAGATCGAAACTAGCAAGATTCACGAGCATCGATTTTACAAGTCTTCGAAGAGTATACGAGAGAAAGATAAAACTTTTTCTCTCAGAACTGCGCGAAAACTTGTATTCCGGCTCAAAACAACGGGATACATCGTTTTAGATCGAAACTAGCAAGATTCACGAGCATCGATTTTACAAGTCTTCGAATAGTATACGAGAGAAAGATAAAACTTTTTCTCTCAGAACTGTGCGAAAACTTGTATTCCGGCTCAAAACAACGGGATACATCGTTTTAGATCGAAACTAGCAAGATTCACGAGCATCGATTTTACAAGTCTTCGAAGAGTATACGAGAGAAAGATAAAACTTTTTCTCTCAGAACTGCGCGAAACTTGTATTCCGGCTCAAAACAACGGGATACATCGTTTTATATCGAAACTAGCAAGATTCACGAGCATCGATTTTACAAGTCTTCGAAGAGTATACGAGAGAAAGATAAAACTTTTTCTCTCAGAACTGTGCGAAAACTTGTATTCCGGCTCAAAACAACGGGATACATCGTTTTAGATCGAAACTAGCAAGGTTCACGAGCATCGATTTTACAAGTCCTCGAAGAGTACACGAGAGAACGGTGTAAACTTTTTCTCTCAGAACTGTGCGAAAACTTGTATTCCGGCTCAAAACAACGGGATACATCGTTTTAGATCGAAACTAGCAAGATTCACGAGCATCGATTTTACAAGTCTTCGAAGAGTATACGAGAGAACGGTGTAAACTTTTTCTCTCAGAACTGTGCGAAAACTTGTATTCCGGCTCAAAACAACGGGATACATCGTTTTAGATCGAAACTAGCAAGATTCACGAGCATCGATTTTACAAGTCTTCGAAGAGTATACGAGAGAAAGATAAAACTTTTTCTCTCAGAACTGTGCGAAAACTTGTATTCCGGCTCAAAACAACGGGATACATCGTTTTAGATCGAAACTAGCAAGATTCACGAGCATCGATTTTACAAGTCCTCGAAGGGTACACGAGAGAACGGTGTAAACTTTTTCTCTCAGAACTGTGCGAAAACTTGTATTCCGGCTCAAAACAACGGGATACATCGTTTTAGATCGAAACTAGCAAGATTCACGAGCATCGATTTTACAAGTCTTCGAAGAGTATACGAGAGAAAGATAAAACTTTATCTCTCAGAACTGTGCGAAAACTTGTATTCCGGCTCAAAACAACGGGATACATCGTTTTAGATCGAAACTAGCAAGATTCACGAGCATCAATTTTACAAGTCTTCGAAGAGTATACGAGAGAAAGATAAAACTTTTTCTCTCAGAACTGTGCGAAAACTTGTATTCCGGCTCAAAACAACGGGATACATCGTTTTAGATCGAAACTAGCAAGATTCACGAGCATCGATTTTACAAGACCTCGAAGAGTACACGAGAGAACGGTGTAAACGTTTTCTCTCAGAACTGTGCGAAAACTTGTATTCCGGCTCAAAACAACGGGATAGATCGTTTTAGATCGAAACTAGCAAGATTCACGAGCATCGATTTTACAAGTCCTCGAAGAGTACACGAGAGAACGGTGTAAACTTTTTCTCTCAGAACTGTGCGAAAACTTGTATTCCGGCTCAAAACAACGGGATACATCGTTTTAGATCGAAACTAGCAAGATTCACGAGCATCGATTTTACAAGTCTTCGAAGAGTATACGAGAGAAAGATAAAACTTTTTCTCTCAGAACTGTGCGAAAACTTGTATTCCGGCTCAAAACAACGGGATACATCGTTTTAGATCGAAACTAGCAAGATTCACGAGCATCGATTTTACAAGTCTTCGAAGAGTATACGAGAGAAAGATAAAACTTTTTCTCTCAGAACTGTGCGAAAACTTGCATTCCGGCTCAAAACAACGGGATACATCGTTTTAGATCGAAACTAGCAAGATTCACGAGCATCGATTTTACAAGTCCTCGAAGAGTACACGAGAGAACGGTGTAAACTTTTTCTATCAGAACTGTGCGAAAACTTGTATTCCGGCTCAAAACAACGGGATACATCGTTTTAGGTCGAAACTAGCAAGATTCACGAGCATCGATTTTACAAGTCGTCGAAGAGTAGACGAAAGGTGCAAACTTTTTCTCTCAGAACTGTCCGAAAACTTGTATTCTGGTTCAAAACAACGGGATACATCGTTTTAGATCGAAACTAGCAAGATTCACGAGCATCGATTTTACAAGTCTTCGAAGAGTATACGAGAGAAAGATAAAACTTTTTCTCTCAGAACTGCGCGAAAACTTGTATTCCGGCTCAAAACAACGGGATACATCGTTTTAGATCGAAACTAGCAAGATTCACGAGCATCGATTTTACAAGTCTTCGAAGAGTATACGAGAGAAAGATAAAACTTTTTCTCAGAACTGTGCGAAAACTTGTATTCCGGCTCAAAACAACGGGATAAATCGTTTTAGATCGAAACTAGCAAGATTCACGAGCATCGATTTTACAAGTCTTCGAAGAGTATACGAGAGAAAGATAAAACTTTTTCTCTCAGAACTGCGCGAAAACTTGTATTCCGGCTCAAAACAACGGGATACATCGTTTTAGATCGAAACTAGCAAGATTCACGAGCATCGATTTTACAAGTCTTCGAAGAGTATACGAGAGAAAGATAAAACTTTTTCTCTCAGAACTGTGCGAAAACTTGTATTCCGGCTCAAAACAACGAGATACATCGTTTTAGATCGAAACTAGCAAGATTCACGAGCATCGATTTTACAAGTCTTCGAAGAGTATACGAGAGAAAGATAAAACTTTTTCTCTCAGATTTGCGCGAAACTTGTATTCCGGCTCAAAACAACGGGATACATCGTTTTATATCGAAACTAGCAAGATTCACGAGCATCGATTTTACAAGTCTTCGAAGAGTATACGAGAGAAAGATAAAACTTTTTCTCTCAGAACTGTGCGAAAACTTGTATTCCGGCTCAAAACAACGGGATACATCGTTTTAGATCGAAACTAGCAAGGTTCACGAGCATCGATTTTACAAGTCCTCGAAGAGTACACGAGAGAACGGTGTAAACTTTTTCTCTCAGAACTGTGCGAAAACTTGTATTCCGGCTCAAAACAACGGGATACATCGTTTTAGATCGAAACTAGCAAGATTCACGAGCATCGATTTTACAAGTCTTCGAAGAGTATACGAGAGAAAGATAAAACTTTTTCTCTCAGAACTGTGCGAAAACTTGTATTCCGGCTCAAAACAACGGGATACATCGTTTTAGATCGAAACTAGCAAGATTCACGAGCATCGATTTTACAAGACCTCGAAGAGTACACGAGAGAACGGTGTAAACTTTTTCTCTCAGAACTGTGCGAAAACTTGTATTCCGGCTCAAAACAACGGGATACATCGTTTTAGATCGAAAATAGCAAGATTCACGAGCATCGATTTTACAAGTCTTCGAAGAGTATACGAGAGAAAGATAAAACTTTTTCTCTCAAAACTGTGCGAAAACTTGTATTCCGGCTCAAAACAACGGGATACATGTTTTAGATCGAAACTAGCAAGATTCACGAGCATCGATTTTACAAGTCCTCGAAGAGTACACGAGAGAACGGTGTAAACTTTTTCTCTCAGAACTGTGCGAAAACTTGTATTCCGGGTCAAAACAACGGGATACATCGTTTTAGATCGAAACTAGCAAGATTCACGAGCATCGATTTTACAAGTCTTCGAAGAGTATACGAGAGAAAGATAAAACTTTTTCTCTCAGAACTGTGCGAAAACTTGTATTCCGGCTCAAAACAACGGGATACATCGTTTTAGATCGAAACTAGCAAGATTCACGAGCATCGATTTTACAAGTCTTCGAAGAGTATACGAGAGAAAGATAAAACTTTTTCTCTCAGAACTGTGCGAAAACTTGTATTCCGGCTCAAAACAACGGGATACATCGTTTTAGATCGAAACTAGCAAGATTCACGAGCATCGATTTTACAAGTCCTCGAAGAGTACACGAGAGAACGGTGTAAACTTTTTCTCTCAGAACTTTGCGAAAACTTGTATTCCGGCTCAAAACAACGGGATACATCGTTTTAGATCGAAACTAGCAAGATTCACGAGCATCGATTTTACAAGTCTTCGAAGAGTATACGAGAGAACGGTGTAAACTTTTTCTCTCAGAACTGTGCGAAAACTTGTATTCCGGCTCAAAACAACGGGATACATCGTTTTAGATCGAAACTAGCAAGATTCACGAGCATCGATTTTACAAGTCTTCGAAGAGTATACGAGAGAAAGATAAAACTTTTTCTCTCAGAACTGTGCGAAAACTTGTATTCCGGCTCAAAACAACGGGATACATCGTTTTAGATCGAAACTAGCAAGATTCACGAGCATCGATTTTACAAGTCCTCGAAGGGTACACGAGAGAACGGTGTAAACTTTTTCTCTCAGAACTGTGCGAAAACTTGTATTCCGGCTCAAAACAACGGGATACATCGTTTTAGATCGAAACTAGCAAGATTCACGAGCATCGATTTTACAAGTCTTCGAAGAGTATACGAGAGAAAGATAAAACTTTTTCTCTCAGAACTGTGCGAAAACTTGTATTCCGGCTCAAAACAACGGCATACATCGTTTTAGATCGAAACTAGCAAGATTCACGAGCATCGATTTTACAAGTCTTCGAAGAGTATACGAGAGAAAGATAAAACTTTTTCTCTCAGAACTGTGCGAAAACTTCTATTCCGGCTCAAAACAACGGGATACATCGCTTTAGATCGAAACTAGCAAGATTCACGAGCATCGATTTTACAAGTCTTCGAAGAGTATACGAGAGAAAGATAAAACTTTTTCTCTCAGAACTGTGCGAAAACTTGTATTCCGGCTCAAAACAACGGGATACATCGTTTTAGATCGAAACTAGCAAGGTTCACGAGCATCGATTTTACAAGTCCTCGAAGAGTACACGAGAGAACGGTGTAAACTTTTTCTCTCAGAACTGTGCGAAAACTTGTATTCCGGCTCAAAACAACGGGATACATCGTTTTAGATCGAAATTAGCAAGATTCACGAGCATCGATTTTACAAGTCTTCGAAGAGTATACGAGAGAAAGATAAAACTTTTTCTCTCAGAACTGTGCGAAAACTTGTATTCCGGCTCAAAACAACGGGATACATCGTTTTAGATTGAAACTAGCAAGATTCACGAGCATCGATTTTACAAGACCTCGAAGAGTACACGAGAGAACGGTGTAAACTTTTTCTCTCAGAACTGTGCGAAAACTTGTATTCCGGCTCAAAACAACGGGATACATCGTTTTAGATCGAAACTAGCAAGATTCACGAGCATCGATTTTACAAGTCTTCGAAGAGTATACGAGAGAATGATAAAACTTTTTCTCTCAAAACTGTGCGAAAACTTGTATTCCGGCTCAAACAACGGGATACATCGTTTTAGATCGAAACTAGCAAGATTCACGAGCATCGATTTTACAAGTCCTCGAAGAGTACACGAGAGAACGGTGTAAACTTTTTCTCTCAGAACTGTGCGAAAACTTGTATTCCGGGTCAAAACAACGGGATACATCGTTTTAGATCGAAACTAGCAAGATTCACGAGCATCGATTTTACAAGTCTTCGAAGAGTATACGAGAGAAAGATAAAACTTTTTCTCTCAGAACTGTGCGAAAACTTGTATTCCGGCTCAAAACAACGGGATACATCGTTTTAGATCGAAACTAGCAAGATTCACGAGCATCGATTTTACAAGTCCTCGAAGGGTACACGAGAGAACGGTGTAAACTTTTTCTCTCAGAACTGTGCGAAAACTTGTATTCCGGCTCAAAACAACGGGATACATCGTTTTAGATCGAAACTAGCAAGATTCACGAGCATCGATTTTACAAGTCTTCGAAGAGTATACGAGAGAAAGATAAAACTTTTTCTCTCAGAACTGTGCGAAAACTTGTATTCCGGCTCAAAACAACGGGATACATAGTTTTAGATCGAAACTAGCAAGATTCACGAGCATCGATTTTACAAGTCTTCGAAGAGTATACGAGAGGAAGATAAAACTTTTTCTCTCAGAACTGTGCGAAAACTTGTATTCCGGCTCAAAACAACGGGATACATCGTTTTAGATCGAAACTAGCAAGATTCACGAGCATCGATTTTACAAGTCTTCGAAGAGTATACGAGAGAAAGATAAAACTTTTTCTCTCAGAACTGTGCGAAAACTTGTATTCCGGCTCAAAACAACGGGATACATCGTTTTAGATCGAAACTAGCAAGATTCACGAGCATCGATTTTACAAGTCCTCGAAGAGTACACGAGAGAACGGTGTAAACTTTTTCTCTCAGAACTGTGCGAAAACTTGTATTCCGGCTCAAAACAACGGGATACATCGTTTTAGATCGAAACTAGCAAGATTCACGAGCATCGATTTTACAAGTCCTCGAAGAGTACACGAGAGAACGGTGTAAACTTTTTCTCTCAGAACTGTGCGAAAACTTGTATTCCGGGTCAAAACAACGGGATACATCGTTTTAGATCGAAACTAGCAAGATTCACGAGCATCGATTTTACAAGTCTTCGAAGAGTATACGAGAGAAAGATAAAACTTTTTCTCTCAGAACTGTGCGAAAACTTGTATTCCGGCTCAAAACAACGGGATACATCGTTTTAGATCGAAACTAGCAAGATTCACGAGCATCGATTTTACAAGTCTTCGAAGAGTATACGAGAGAAAGATAAAACTTTTTCTCTCAGAACTGTGCGAAAACTTGTATTCCGGCTCAAAACAACGGGATACATCGTTTTAGATCGAAACTAGCAAGATTCACGAGCATCGATTTTACAAGTCTTCGAAGAGTATACGAGAGAAAGATAAAACTTTTTCTCTCAGAACTGTGCGAAAACTTGTATTCCGGCTCAAAACAACGGGATACATCGTTTTAGATCGAAACTAGCAAGATTCACGAGCATCGATTTTACAAGTCCTCGAAGAGTACACGAGAGAGCGGTGTAAACTTTTTCTCTCAGAACTTTGCGAAAACTTGTATTCCGGCTCAACACAACGGGATACATCGTTTTAGATCGAAACTAGCAAGATTCACGAGCATCGATTTTACAAGTCTTCGAAGAGTATACGAGAGAACGGTGTAAACTTTTTCTCTCAGAACTGTGCGAAAACTTGTATTCCGGCTCAAAACAACGGGATACATCGTTTTAGATCGAAACTAGCAAGATTCACGAGCATCGATTTTACAAGTCCTCGAAGAGTACACGAGAGAACGGTGTAAACTTTTTCTCTCAGAACTGTGCGAAAACTTGTATTCCGGCTCAAAACAACGGGATACATCGTTTTAGATCGAAACTAGCAAGATTCACGAGCATCGATTTTACAAGTCTTCGAAGGGTACACGAGAGAACGGTGTAAACTTTTTCTCTCAGAACTGTGCGAAAACTTGTATTCCGGCTCAAAACAACGGGATACATCGTTTTAGATCGAAACTAGCAAGATTCACGAGCATCGATTTTACAAGTCTTCGAAGAGTATACGAGAGAAAGATAAAACTTTTTCTCTCAGAACTGTGCGAAAACTTGTATTCCGGCTCAAAAAAACGGGATACATCGTTTTAGATCGAAACTAGCAAGATTCACGAGCATCGATTTTACAAGTCTTCGAAGAGTATACGAGAGAAAGATAAAACTTTTTCTCTCAGAACTGTGCGAAAACTTGTATTCCGGCTCAAAACAACGGGATACATCGTTTTAGATCGAAACTAGCAAGATTCACGAGCATCGATTTTACAAGTCTTCGAAGAGTATACGAGAGAAAGATAAAACTTTTTCTCTCAGAACTGTGCGAAAACTTGTATTCCGGCTCAAGACAACGGGATACATCGTTTTAGATCGAAACTAGCAAGATTCACGAGCATCGATTTTACAAGTCCTCGAAGAGTACACGAGAGAACGGTGTAAACTTTTTCTCTCAGAACTGTGCGAAAACTTGTATTCCGGCTCAAAACAACGGGATACATCGTTTTAGATCGAAACTAGCAAGATTCACGAGCATCGATTTTACAAGTCTTCGAAGAGTATACGAGAGAAAGATAAAACTTTTTCTCTCAGAACTGTGCGAAAACTTGTATTCCGGCTCAAAACAACGGGATACATCGTTTTAGATCGAAACTAGCAAGATTCACGAGCATCGATTTTACAAGTCTTCGAAGAGTATACGAGAGAAAGATAAAACTTGTTCTCTCAGAACTGTGCGAAAACTTGTATTCCGGCTCAAAACAACGGGATACATCGTTTTAGATCGAAACTAGCAAGATTCACGAGCATCGATTTTACAAGTCTTCGAAGAGTATACGAGAGAAAGATAAAACTTTTTCTCTCAGAACTGTGCGAAAACTTGTATTCCGGCTCAAAACAACGGGATACATCGTTTTAGATTGAAACTAGCAAGATTCACGAGCATCGATTTTACAAGTCCTCGAAGAGTACACGAGAGAACGGTGTAAACTTTTTCTCTCAGAACTGTGTGAAAACTTGTATTCCGGCTCAAAACAACGGGATACATCGTTTTAGATCGAAACTAGCAAGATTCACGAGCATCGATTTTACAAGTCTTCGAAGAGTATACGAGAGAACGGTGTAAACTTTTTCTCTCAGAACTGTGCGAAAACTTGTATTCCGGCTCAAAACAACGGGATACATCGTTTTAGATCGAAACTAGCAAGATTCACGAGCATCGATTTTACAAGTCTTCGAAGAGTATACGAGAGAAAGATAAAACTTTTTCTCTCAGAACTGTGCGAAAACTTGTATTCCGGCTCAAAACAACGGGATACATCGTTTTAGATCGAAACTAGCAAGATTCACGAGCATCGATTTTACAAGTCCTCGAAGGGTACACGAGAGAACGGTGTAAACTTTTTCTCTCAGAACTGTGCGAAAACTTGTATTCCGGCTCAAAACAACGGGATACATCGTTTTAGATCGAAACTAGCAAGATTCACGAGCATCGATTTTACAAGTCTTCGAAGAGTATACGAGAGAAAGATAAAACTTTTTCTCTCAGAACTGTGCGAAAACTTGTATTCCGGCTCAAAACAACGGGATACATCGTTTTAGATCGAAACTAGCAAGATTCACGAGCATCGATTTTACAAGTCTTCGAAGAGTATACGAGAGAAAGATAAAACTTTTTCTCTCAGAACTGTGCGAAAACTTGTATTCCGGCTCAAAACAACGGGATACATCGTTTTAGATCGAAACTAGCAAGATTCACGAGCATCGATTTTACAAGTCTTCGAAGAGTATACGAGAGAAAGATAAAACTTTTTCTCTCAGAACTGTGCGAAAACTTGTATTCCGGCTCAAAACAACGGGATACATCGTTTTAGATCGAAACTAGCAAGATTCACGAGCATCGATTTTACAAGTCCTCGAAGAGTACACGAGAGAACGGTGTAAACTTTTTCTCTCAGAACTGTGCGAAAACTTGTATTCCGGCTCAAAACAACGGGATACATCGTTTTAGATCGAAACTAGCAAGATTCACGAGCATCGATTTTACAAGTCCTCGAAGAGTACACGAGAGAACGGTGTAAACTTTTTCTCTCAGAACTGTGCGAAAACTTGTATTCCGGGTCAAAACAACGGGATACATCGTTTTAGATCGAAACTAGCAAGATTCACGAGCATCGATTTTACAAGTCTTCGAAGAGTATACGAGAGAAAGATAAAACTTTTTCTCTCAGAACTGTGCGAAAACTTGTATTCCGGCTCAAAACAACGGGATACATCGTTTTAGATCGAAACTAGCAAGATTCACGAGCATCGATTTTACAAGTCTTCGAAGAGTATACGAGAGAAAGATAAAACTTTTTCTCTCAGAACTGTGCGAAAACTTGTATTCCGGCTCAAAACAACGGGATACATCGTTTTAGATCGAAACTAGCAAGATTCACGAGCATCGATTTTACAAGTCTTCGAAGAGTATACGAGAGAAAGATAAAACTTTTTCTCTCAGAACTGTGCGAAAACTTGTATTCCGGCTCAAAACAACGGGATACATCGTTTTAGATCGAAACTAGCAAGATTCACGAGCATCGATTTTACAAGTCCTCGAAGAGTACACGAGAGAGCGGTGTAAACTTTTTCTCTCAGAACTTTGCGAAAACTTGTATTCCGGCTCAAAACAACGGGATACATCGTTTTAGATCAAAACTAGCAAGATTCACGAGCATCGATTTTACAAGTCTTCGAAGAGTATACGAGAGAACGGTGTAAACTTTTTCTCTCAGAACTGTGCGAAAACTTGTATTCCGGCTCAAAACAACGGGATACATCGTTTTAGATCGAAACTAGCAAGATTCACGAGCATCGATTTTACAAGTCCTCGAAGAGTACACGAGAGAACGGTGTAAACTTTTTCTCTCAGAACTGTGCGAAAACTTGTATTCCGGCTCAAAACAACGGGATACATCGTTTTAGATCGAAACTAGCAAGATTCACGAGCATCGATTTTACAAGTCTTCGAAGGGTACACGAGAGAACGGTGTAAACTTTTTCTCTCAGAACTGTGCGAAAACTTGTATTCCGGCTCAAAACAACGGGATACATCGTTTTAGATCGAAACTAGCAAGATTCACGAGCATCGATTTTACAAGTCTTCGAAGAGTATACGAGAGAAAGATAAAACTTTTTCTCTCAGAACTGTGCGAAAACTTGTATTCCGGCTCAAAACAACGGGATACATCGTTTTAGATCGAAACTAGCAAGATTCACGAGCATCGATTTTACAAGTCTTCGAAGAGTATACGAGAGAAAGATAAAACTTTTTCTCTCAGAACTGTGCGAAAACTTGTATTCCGGCTCAAAACAACGGGATACATCGTTTTAGATCGAAACTAGCAAGATTCACGAGCATCGATTTTACAAGTCTTCGAAGAGTATACGAGAGAAAGATAAAACTTTTTCTCTCAGAACTGTGCGAAAACTTGTATTCCGGCTCAAGACAACGGGATACATCGTTTTAGATCGAAACTAGCAAGATTCACGAGCATCGATTTTACAAGTCCTCGAAGAGTACACGAGAGAACGGTGTAAACTTTTTCTCTCAGAACTGTGCGAAAACTTGTATTCCGGCTCAAAACAACGGGATACATCGTTTTAGATCGAAACTAGCAAGATTCACGAGCATCGATTTTACAAGTCTTCGAAGAGTATACGAGAGAAAGATAAAACTTTTTCTCTCAGAACTGTGCGAAAACTTGTATTCCGGCTCAAAACAACGGGATACATCGTTTTAGATCGAAACTAGCAAGATTCACGAGCATCGATTTTACAAGTCTTCGAAGAGTATACGAGAGAAAGATAAAACTTGTTCTCTCAGAACTGTGCGAAAACTTGTATTCCGGCTCAAAACAACGGGATACATCGTTTTAGATCGAAACTAGCAAGATTCACGAGCATCGATTTTACAAGTCCTCGAACAACTGTGGGCTAGGCTGCAGCGGCACCGGCGTCATGTTAAATCGATGCTTGTTCTTCATGCAGTTCATCGCTTGTTTTGCTGACCACGGCCCTTGCGGAATCGTCTCGTCTGGCCTGACTTCTTCGCTTCTGGATGGGCACGTGGATACCACCGTGTGCTTACCCTTGGACTTGCCAGCTGATACCCCGTGTGATGGCTTCGGGTTTCCCGCTTTCTTCCAATATCTGCAAGCCAGTCATCTCGCCAACTTCTCGTTAGATCAGCCAATCTCGCTGCACTGCTGGTCTATGACGTCACCTGCCAAGGATATAAAGGCCATGTGCGCGGATCGGCTCTTCAGTGGGCTAGGCTGCAGCGGCACCGGCGTCATGTTAAATCGATGCTTGTTCTTCATGCAGTTCATCGCTTGTTTTGCTGACCACGGCCCTTGCGGAATCGTCTCGTCTGGCCTGACTTCTTCGCTTCTGGATGGGCACGTGGATACCACCGTGTGCTTACCCTTGGACTTGCCAGCTGATACCCCGTGTGATGGCTTCGGGTTTCCCGCTTTCTTCCAATATCTGCAAGCCAGTCATCTCGCCAACTTCTCGTTAGATCAGCCAATCTCGCTGCACTGCTGGTCTATGACGTCACCTGCCAAGGATATAAAGGCCATGTGCGCGGATCGGCTCTTCAGTGGGCTAGGCTGCAGCGGCACCGGCGTCATGTTAAATCGATGCTTGTTCTTCATGCAGTTCATCGCTTGTTTTGCTGACCACGGCCCTTGCGGAATCGTCTCGTCTGGCCTGACTTCTTCGCTTCTGGATGGGCACGTGGATACCACCGTGTGCTTACCCTTGGACTTGCCAGCTGATACCCCGTGTGATGGCTTCGGGTTTCCCGCTTTCTTCCAATATCTGCAAGCCAGTCATCTCGCCAACTTCTCGTTAGATCAGCCAATCTCGCTGCACTGCTGGTCTATGACGTCACCTGCCAAGGATATAAAGGCCATGTGCGCGGATCGGCTCTTCAGTGGGCTAGGCTGCAGCGGCACCGGCGTCATGTTAAATCGATGCTTGTTCTTCATGCAGGTATGTTACTATTCTGACGCTGAGTGCGTCCGGTCTGATGATCGATACTTGCTGCTGTACCCTTGCCCACGTACTCTTGTGTCCTGCTGCGTACACGCGTTTTATTGCGCAAGTCATCTCCTCCTGAGTGGTGACGTGGAACTCAATCCAGGCCCCCCATCAAAGTCAGCGAACTCCAGTAAAAGCAATGCATCTGGTACCAGACCTTTAACCCGGTCTGTGAGTGGTTCCAGTCTCACTCTCGGGGAGGCTGACAATGCGAGTTCTTCCGCTGTAAATCTTGACAGCGAAATCTCTTCGAATCCTTCGGTGTCTGACATGTTTTCTAGAATACTAGCAGGGCAGAATCAGTTGGCCCGTGACATCGCCGACATTAAGCAATCTTTTGCTAGTCGCTTCGATGCTTTGGAGTCACGCGTGGCTGCCTTAGAGTCTTTGCCCCCGCCCGAAAATTCCAATCTAATTTCTGATTTACACGCTGAAATTAACTCTTTAAATTCCAGAGTAACACAGCTGGTGCAAAAGAATGATGACCTTG
The DNA here is from genome assembly GCF_052857255.1 of Amblyomma americanum. Classification (NCBI taxonomy): domain Eukaryota; kingdom Metazoa; phylum Arthropoda; class Arachnida; order Ixodida; family Ixodidae; genus Amblyomma; species Amblyomma americanum. Next base: position 22,542 of record NW_027526777.1, on the reverse strand, counting down.
AAAACCGCTCTCGAAGAAATAACATTATAATACATGGCGTTTCAGAAGACCCGAATGAAACCGCTGCCACATTGTTGGATAGCATCTCATCTGTATTTACTGATAAATTGAAGATTAGCTGTCCCAGTATTGAGCGCTTCCACAGGCTCGGTGCAGCTCGCAGAGGTTATACTCGTCCAGTTATCCTAAATCTTTCTAGCTTCAACGACAGAAGTGTGGTTTTTAAAAACGTCTCTAAACTCAAGGGCTCTGCCTTCTTCATTACAGAAGATGTTTCTGCAAGGGTTAGGTCCATTCGGAAAAAAATATGGGACGCATCAGTGTCTTTTCGTGACAACGGTTCTATCGTGAGGTTAAGTTTCGATCATGCCTTCATTGACAAGGTTCGTTACAATTGGGAAGAAAGTTCTAGCTCGTTGGTAAAAGCATACAATGATCCTGCTTGTTCTGCGCCTGTGTCCTTGACGGCCGCATCATCGACACCCTGACTTAGCTCCGGCCGTCCTGATAAGCTAGTTGTTCTAAATATTAACGCTCGCAGCATTGTTAAAAAACTTCCAGATTTACTGTCCCTTATTTCTGTTCACTCCCCCCATATTATTGGCATAACGGAGACTTGGCTGCATAGTGGAATTTATGACTCCGAATTCACCCCACCAGGTTTTGTTACTGTGCGCTTAGACAGAAGTTGCAGTATCGGCGGCGGTGTGGCATTGCTTATCAGATCGGATTTACGATTCTCAGTTTTGCCTTCTCCCCCTGATACAGAATCCTTGTGGTGCAAAGTTTATCTAAACAATTATAGTATTCTAATCAGTGTTATTTATCGTCCACCTGGTTCTTCCGTTGATGTCCTTCACGCTGTCGCAAATTTCATGACCAAGATCAACATTACTTCATCAAGATTTATCTGTTTGGGAGACTTCAACACTCCTGGCATCCACTGGCCATCGTTGTCTGCATTTGGTCGTGACATTACAATTTGTAAAGAACTAATAAACATTTCCTTATTGTTTGGACTAACTCAGGTTGTTTCTAGTGCTACTAGGCTGAATTCCATCCTCGACTTAGTTTTTCTAAACTCTACTTTGGCCCAAAATGACTTCTCTTGTGAAGTAATTGATGGGCTCTCAGATAATAAAGGCGTGTTAGTTTCACTCTCTTGTCCAGTCTCCAAATCACCCTATTTGTTTACTACTTTTCCTGACTTCACTCGTGCTGACGACCATTCCATTATTGAGGTTTTAGCTGATCGTTTCGATACATTCTCTGCTTTCTCAGCAAGCCACGACGTAAATTTTCTTACTAATTACTTTGAATGTCTTGTCAAGGATTGTGTCCAACGCTTTGTTCCTATTAAAACTAAGAAAAGAAATTCTAATGTTCCTTGGATGACTCGAGACATTTTGCATTTATCTCGTCGCCTTCGTAGGCTAAGGCGTTCGAGAAGAAGCAACGATCCCATAACCTTAGACAGATTTCACAAGGCAAAAAAAGAACTTAATCTTAAGTTGCGCATGGCCAAGGATTTCTTTTTTCGTGTCCACCTGCGCGATCTGTTAAGAACTAACCCCCGAAAATTTTGGTCATCCATCTTACCTCGTGACACTTCATCCACTTCGTTCAGATTAGATAATGACGTCATCAGTGAGCCTGCTGTAATATCTGATGCTTTCAACAAATATTTTAACTCGGTGTTCGTTCCGGATAACAACGTCATTCCGCCACTCACTAATATAATTTCTTCTCCAGCAATCAGTGATACTGTCATAAACACTGATGGCATCCTAAATCTTGTTTTAAACCTCGACGTTAAGAAATGTACCGGCCCGGATGGAATACATAATGCGTTCCTGGTTCGTTACTCCATGTGGTCATCGAAATATCTGACCATCATATTCAACAAGTCCTTATCATCCGCTACAGTTCCTTCTTCTTGGAAATTAGCCAAAGTGCTCCCTCTTTTCAAATCTGGTGATAGACAGTGCTTGTCGAACTACAGACCGATTTCATTGACATCACAGTCATGCAAAATGTTGGAACACATCATTCATAAACACATCATGCTTTTTCTTGAATCCAATAATTTGCTATCTAACTTTCAGCATGGGTTTAGGCGCGGTTTTAGTACGGTAACACAATTAACAGAATTTGCTCATGATATATTACATAACCTCGATGTCGGTAACCAAGTTGATGCCATTTTTATAGACTTCTCGAAAGCATTCGATACTGTTCTACATTCCAAGCTTCTTGCTAAACTAAATGCTATACTAAACAATCCTCACTTGGTTGATTGGATTTCTAGCTTTCTCTCATCTCGTTCCCAGTTCGTATCCTATAATTCTTCTCATTCTACTGCTGTTGATGTAACGTCAGGTGTGCCTCAAGGCTCCGTCCTTGGACCACTACTCTTTTTAATATATATCAATGACTTGCCGCATAACATTTCTTCTAACATTCGTCTTTACGCTGATGACTGCGTTTTATACGAAGTAATTAATGGCCCTAATGATCATCGCCACCTCCAAGAGTCATTTGCTATGTTTTGTAGTTGGTGTAGTACCTGGCAAATGAGAATTAATTTCGACAAAACCGTCCTCATGTCTTTTTGTAACAAATCTTCCGTTTCCCATTTTAGTTACTCTTTCAATGGCCGTGTGGTGGATAGGGTCTCGCAGTACAAATATCTTGGTGTCATATTCACGCATAACATGTCTTGGTCTAAACACATTGATTACGTATGTAATAAAGCACTAAAAAAACTAGGTTATCTACGACGCACGCTACCCAATTCACCAAAAGACACAAAGCTACTGTTGTATAAATCTCTAATCCGCCCTGTTCTTGATTACGCAGCTGTAGTGTGGAACCCGTACAAGCAATTCGAAATTAACATGTTAGAAGCAGTCCAGAAGAAAGCTGTGCGTTTTATATGTCATCGTTATGATCGCGATTTCTCACCCTCTTCTACACTTCTCTCATTGAATTTAACCACGCTGTCTGTCCGTCGCCACACTGAATCATTAAAATTCTTACATTGTGTCGTCAATTCCTCAGTAAGGCTGTCAGCTAACCACTACATTAACTTTGCGCCATTATCATCTACAAGAAGTCATCACGAGCTTAATTTGATACCGTATTTTGCGCATGCTAATTTGTTCAAATTCAGTTTTTTTCCCCGCTCAATAGAAGCCTGGAATTCTCTACCCGGGTCCATTCGTTCTTGTCCATTTCAAAACTTTGTAACTGCCGTTGAAGACGCATAATAGCTGTGTATTCTTACCCTGTCGTTAACAGTTTCCTTTCTTGTTTGATATTTCATTTGTGATTTTAACTTTTTGTAGTGCTTACTTTGTACATTTTGCTGCATTTTGTTTCCTTGCATTTTTTGTGTGTTTTCCCACTCCTGCCATAGCGCATAATTGCGCTGCAGTATGTATAAATAAATAAATAAAATAAAGAGTACACGAGAGAACGGTGTAAACTTTTTCTCTCAGAACTGTGCGAAAACATGTATTCCGGCTCAAAACAACGGGATACATCGTTTTAGATCGAAACTAGCAAGATTCACGAGCATCGATTTTACAAGTCTTCGAAGAGTAAACGAGAGAAAGATAAAACTTTTTCTCTCAGAACTGTGCGAAAACTTGTATTCCGGCTCAAAACAACGGGATACATCGTTTTAGATCAAAACTAGCAAGATTCACGAGCATCGATTTTACAAGTCGTCGAAGAGTACACGAGAGAAAGGTGTAAACTTTTTATCTCAGAACTGCGCGAAAACTTGTATACCGGCTCAAAAATACGGGATACATCGTTTTAGATCGAAACTAGCAAGATTCACGAGCATCGATTTTACAAGTCTTCGAAGAGTATACGAGAGAAAGATAAAACTTTTTCTCTCAAAACTGTGCGAAAACTTGTATTCCGGCTCAAAACAACGGGATACATCGTTTTAGATCGAAACTAGCAAGATTCACGAGCATCGATTTTACAAGTCCTCGAAGAGTACACGAGAGAACGGTGTAAACTTTTTCTCTCAGAACTGTGCGAAAACTTGTATTCCGGCTCAAAACAACGGGATACATCGTTTTAGATCGAAACTAGCAAGATTCACGAGCATCGATTTTACAAGTCTTCGAAGAGTATACGAGAGAAAGATAAAACTTTTTCTCTCAGAACTGTGCGAAAACTTGTATTCCGGCTCAAAACAACGGGATACATCGTTTTAGATCGAATCTAGCAAGATTCACGAGCATCGATTTTACAAGTCTTCGAAGAGCATAAGAGAGAAAGATAAAACTTGTTCAATCAGAACTGTGCGAAAACTTGTATTCCGGCTCAAAACAACGGGATACATCGTTTTAGATCGAAACTAGCAAGATTCACGAGCATCGATTTTACAAGTCTTCGAAGAGTATACGAGAGAAAGATAAAACTTTTTCTCTCAGAACTGTGCGAAAACTTGTATTCCGGCTCAAAACAACGTAATACATCGTTTTAGATCGAAACTAGCAAGATTCACGAGCATCGATTTTACAAGTCTTCGAAGAGTATACGAGAGAAAGATAAAACTTTTTCTCTCAGAACTGTGCGAAAACTTGTATTCCGGCTCAAAACAACGGGATACATCGTTTTAGATCGAAACTAGCAAGATTCACGAGCATCGATTTTACAAGTCCTCGAAGAATACACGAGAGAACGGTGTAAACTTTTTCTCTCAGAACTGTGCGAAAACTTGTATTCCGGCTCAAAACAACGGGATACATCGTTTTAGATCGAAACTAGCAAGATTCACGAGCATCGATTTTACAAGTCTTCGAAGAGTATACGAGAGAACGGTGTAAACTTTTTCTCTCAGAACTGTGCGAAAACTTGTATTCCGGCTCAAAACAACGGGATACATCGTTTTAGATCGAAACTAGCAAGATTCACGAGCATCGATTTTACAAGTCTTCGAAGAGTATACGAGGAAAGATAAAACTTTTTCTCTCAGAACTGTGCGAAAACTTGTATTCCGGCTCAAAACAACGGGATACATCGTTTTAGATCGAAACTAGCAAGATTCACGAGCATCGATTTTACAAGTCCTCGAAGGGTACACGAGAGAACGGTGTAAACTTTTTCTCTCAGAACTGTGCGAAAACTTGTATTCCGGCTCAAAACAACGGGATACATCGTTTTAGATCGAAACTAGCAAGATTCACGAGCATCGATTTTACAAGTCTTCGAAGAGTATACGAGAGAAAGATAAAACTTTTTCTCTCAGAACTGTGCGAAAACTTGTATTCCGGCTCAAAACAACGGGATACATCGTTTTAGATCGAAACTAGCAAGATTCACGAGCATCGATTTTACAAGTCTTCGAAGAGTATACGAGAGAAAGATAAAACTTTTTCTCTCAGAACTGTGCGAAAACTTGTATTCCGGCTCAAAACAACGGGATACATCGTTTTAGATCGAAACTAGCAAGATTCACGAGCATCGATTTTACAAGTCCTCGAAGAGTACACGAGAGAACGGTGTAAACTTTTTCTCTCAGAACTGTGCGAAAACTTGTATTCCGGCTCAAAACAACGGGATACATCGTTTTAGATCGAAACTAGCAAGATTCACGAGCATCGATTTTACAAGTCTTCGAAGAGTATACGAGAGAAAGATAAAACTTTTTCTCTCAGAACTGTGCGAAAACTTGTATTCCGGCTCAAAACAACGGGATACATCGTTTTAGATCGAAACTAGCAAGATTCACGAGCATCGATTTTACAAGTCTTCGAAGAGTATACGAGAGAAAGATAAAACTTTTTCTCTCAGAACTGTGCGAAAACTTGTATTCCGGCTCAAAACAACGGGATACATCGTTTTAGATCGAAACTAGCAAGATTCACGAGCATCGATTTTACAAGTCTTCGAAGAGTATACGAGAGAAAGATAAAACTTTTTCTCTCAGAACTGTGCGAAAACTTGTATTCCGGCTCAAAACAACAAGATACATCGTTTTAGATCGAAACTAGCAAGATTCACGAGCATCGATTTTACAAGTCTTCGAAGAGTATACGAGAGAAAGATAAAACTTGTTCTCTCAGAACTGTGCGAAAACTTGTATTCCGGCTCAAAACAACGGGATACATCGTTTTAGATCGAAACTAGCAAGATTCACGAACATCGATTTTACAAGTCCTCGAAGAGTACACGAGAGAACGGTGTAAACTTTTTCTCTCAGAACTGTGCGAAAACATGTATTCCGGCTCAAAACAACGGGATACATCGTTTTAGATCGAAACTAGCAAGATTCACGAGCATCGATTTTACAAGTCTTCGAAGAGTAAACGAGAGAAAGATAAAACTTTTTCTCTCAGAACTGTGCGAAAACTTGTATTCCGGCTCAAAACAACGGGATACATCGTTTTAGATCGAAACTAGCAAGATTCACGAGCATCGATTTTACAAGTCGTCGAAGAGTACACGAGAGAAAGGTGTAAACTTTTTATCTCAGAACTGCGCGAAAACTTGTATACCGGCTCAAAAATACGGGATACATCGTTTTAGATCGAAACTAGCAAGATTCACGAGCATCGATTTTACAAGTCTTCGAAGAGTATACGAGAGAAAGATAAAACTTTTTCTCTCAAAACTGTGCGAAAACTTGTATTCCGGCTCAAAACAACGGGATACATCGTTTTAGATCGAAACTAGCAAGATTCACGAGCATCGATTTTACAAGTCCTCGAAGAGTACACGAGAGAACGGTGTAAACTTTTTCTCTCAGAACTGTGCGAAAACTTGTATTCCGGCTCAAAACAACGGGATACATCGTTTTAGATCGAAACTAGCAAGATTCACGAGCATCGATTTTACAAGTCTTCGAAGAGTATACGAGAGAAAGATAAAACTTTTTCTCTCAGAACTGTGCGAAAACTTGTATTCCGGCTCAAAACAACGTAATACATCGTTTTAGATCGAAACTAGCAAGATTCACGAGCATCGATTTTACAAGTCTTCGAAGAGTATACGAGAGAAAGATAAAACTTTTTCTCTCAGAACTGTGCGAAAACTTGTATTCCGGCTCAAAACAACGGGATACATCGTTTTAGATCGAAACTAGCAAGATTCACGAGCATCGATTTTACAAGTCCTCGAAGAGTACACGAGAGAACGGTGTAAACTTTTTCTCTCAGAACTGTGCGAAAACTTGTATTCCGGCTCAAAACAACGGGATACATCGTTTTAGATCGAAACTAGCAAGATTCACGAGCATCGATTTTACAAGTCTTCGAAGAGTATACGAGAGAACGGTGTAAACTTTTTCTCTCAGAACTGTGCGAAAACTTGTATTCCGGCTCAAAACAACGGGATACATCGTTTTAGATCGAAACTAGCAAGATTCACGAGCATCGATTTTACAAGTCTTCGAAGAGTATACGAGAGAAAGATAAAACTTTTTCTCTCAGAACTGTGCGAAAACTTGTATTCCGGCTCAAAACAACGGGATACATCGTTTTAGATCGAAACTAGCAAGATTCACGAGCATCGATTTTACAAGTCCTCGAAGGGTACACGAGAGAACGGTGTAAACTTTTTCTCTCAGAACTGTGCGAAAACTTGTATTCCGGCTCAAAACAACGGGATACATCGTTTTAGATCGAAACTAGCAAGATTCACGAGCATCGATTTTACAAGTCTTCGAAGAGTATACGAGAGAAAGATAAAACTTTTTCTCTCAGAACTGTGCGAAAACTTGTATTCCGGCTCAAAACAACGGGATACATCGTTTTAGATCGAAACTAGCAAGATTCACGAGCATCGATTTTACAAGTCTTCGAAGAGTATACGAGAGAAAGATAAAACTTTTTCTCTCAGAACTGTGCGAAAACTTGTATTCCGGCTCAAAACAACGGGATACATCGTTTTAGATCGAAACTAGCAAGATTCACGAGCATCGATTTTACAAGTCCTCGAAGAGTACACGAGAGAACGGTGTAAACTTTTTCTCTCAGAACTGTGCGAAAACTTGTATTCCGGCTCAAAACAACGGGATACATCGTTTTAGATCGAAACTAGCAAGATTCACGAGCATCGATTTTACAAGTCTTCGAAGAGTATACGAGAGAAAGATAAAAGTTTTTCTCTCAGAACTGTGCGAAAACTTGTATTCCGGCTCAAAACAACGGGATACATCGTTTTAGATCGAAACTAGCAAGATTCACGAGCATCGATTTTACAAGTCTTCGAAGAGTATACGAGAGAAAGATAAAACTTTTTCTCTCAGAACTGTGTGAAAACTTGTATTCCGGCTCAAAACAACGGGATACATCGTTTTAGATCGAAACTAGCAAGATTCACGAGCATCGATTTTACAAGTCCTCGAAGAGTACACGAGAGAACGGTGTAAACGTTTTCTCTCAGAACTGTGCGAAAACTTGTATTCCGGCTCAAAACAACGGGATACATCGTTTTAGATCGAAACTAGCAAGATTCACGAGCATCGATTTTACAAGTCTTCGAAGAGTAAACGAGAGAAAGATAAAACTTTTTCTCTCAGAACTGTGCGAAAACTTGTATTCCGGCTCAAAACAACGGGATACATCGTTTTAGATCGAAACTAGCAAGATTCACGAGCATCGATTTTACAAGTCGTCGAAGAGTACACGAGAGAAAGGTGTAAACTTTTTATCTCAGAACTGCGCGAAAACTTGTATACCGGCTCAAAAATACGGGATACATCGTTTTAGATCGAAACTAGCAAGATTCACGAGCATCCATTTTACAAGTCCTCGAAGAGTACACGAGAGAACGGTGTAAACTTTTTCTCTCAGAACTGTGCGAAAACTTGTATTCCGGCTCAAATCAACGGGATACATCGTTTTAGATCGAAACTAGCAAGATTCAAGAGCATCGATTTTACAAGTCTTCGAAGAGTATACGAGAGAAAGATAAAACTTTTTCTCTCAGAACTGTGCGAAAACTTGTATTCCGGCTCAAAACAACGGGATACATCGTTTTAGGTCGAAAATAGCAAGATTCACGAGCATCGATTTTACAAGTCGTCGAAGAGTAGACGAAAGGTGCAAACTTTTTCTCTCAGAACTGCGCGAAAACTTGTATTCCGGCTCAAAACAACGGGATACATCGTTCTGGATTGAAACTAGCAAGATTCACGAGCATCGATTTTACAAGTCTTCGAAGAGTATACGAGAGAAAGATAAAGCTTTTTCTCTCAGAACTGTGCGAAAACTTGTATTCCGGCTCAAAACAACGGGATACATCGTTTTAGATCGAAACTAGCAAGATTCACGAGCATCGATTTTACAAGTCCTCGAAGAGTACACGAGAGAACGGTGTAAACTTTTTCTCTCAGAACTGTGCGAAAACTTGTATTCCGGCTCAAAACAACGGGATACATCGTTTTAGATCGAAACTAGCAAGATTCACGAGCATCGATTTTACAAGTCTTCGAAGAGTATACGAGAGAAAGATAAAACTTTTTCTCTCAGAACTGTGCGAAAACTTGTATTCCGGCTCAAAACAACGGGATACATCGTTTTAGATCGAAACTAGCAAGATTCACGAGCATCGATTTTACAAGTCCTCGAAGAGTACACGAGAGAACGGTGTAAACTTTTTCTCTCAGAACTGTGCGAAAACTTGTATTCCGGCTCAAAACAACGGGATACATCGTTTTAGATCGAAACTAGCAAGATTCACGAGCATCGATTTTACAAGTCTTCGAAGAGTATACGAGAGAAAGATAAAACTTTTTCTCTCAGAACTGTGCGAAAACTTGTATTCCGGCTCAAAACAACGGGATACATCGTTTTAGATCGAAACTAGCAAGATTCACGAGCATCGATTTTACAAGTCTTCGAAGAGTATACGAGAGAAAGATAAAACTTTTTCTCTCAAAACTGTGCGAAAACTTGTATTCCGGCTCAAAACAACGGGATACATCGTTTTAGATCGAAACTAGCAAGATTCACGAGCATCGATTTTACAAGTCTTCGAAGAGTATACGAGAGAAAGATAAAACTTTTTCTCTCAGAACTGTGCGAAAACTTGTATTCCGGCTCAAAACAACGGGATACATCGTTTTAGATCGAAACTAGCAAGATTCACGAGCATCGATTTTACAAGTCCTCGAAGAGTACACGAGAGAACGGTGTAAACTTTTTCTCTCAGAACTGTGCGAAAACTTGTATTCCGGCTCAAAACAACGGGATACATTGTTTTAGATCGAAACTAGCAAGATTCACGAGCATCGATTTTACAAGTCTTCGAAGAGTAAACGAGAGAAAGATAAAACTTTTTCTCTCAGAACTGTGCGAAAACTTGTATTCCGGCTCAAAACAACGGGATACATCGTTTTAGATCGAAACTAGCAAGATTCACGAGCATCGATTTTACAAGTCGTCGAAGAGTACACGAGAGAAAGGTGTAAACATTTTATCTCAGAACTGCGCGAAAACATGTATACCGGCTCAAAAATACGGGATACATCGTTTTAGATCGAAACTAGCAAGATTCACGAGCATCCATTTTACAAGTCTTCGAAGAGTAGACGAGAGAAAGGTGTAAACTTTTTCTTTCAGAACTGCACGAAAACTTGTATTCCGGCTCAAAACAACAGGATACATCGTTTTAGATCGAAACTAGCAAGATTCACGAGCATCGATTTTACAAGTCCTCGAAGAGTACACGAGAGAACGGTGTAAACTTTTTCTCTCAGAACTGTGCGAAAACTTGTATTCCGGCTCAAAACAACGGGATACATCGTTTTAGATCGAAACTAGCAAGATTCACGAGCATCAATTTTACAAGTCCTCGAAGAGTACACGAGAGAACGGTGTAAACTTTTTCTCTCAGAACTGTGCGAAAACTTGTATTCCGGCTCAAAACAACGGGATACATCGTTTTAGATCGAAACTAGCAAGATTCAAGAGCATCGATTTTACAAGTCTTCGAAGAGTATACGAGAGAAAGATAAAACTTTTTCTCTCAGAACTGTGCGAAAACTTGTATTCCGGCTCAAAACAACGGGATACATCGTTTTAGGTCGAAACTAGCAAGATTCACGAGCATCGATTTTACAAGTCCTTCGAAGAGTATACGAGAGAAAGATAAAACTTTTTCTCTCAAAACTGTGCGAAAACTTGTATTCCGGCTCAAAACAACGGGATACATCGTTTTAGATCGAAACTAGCAAGATTCACGAGCATCGATTTTACAAGTCTTCGAAGAGTATACGAGAGAAAGATAAAACTTTTTCTCTCAAAACTGTGCGAAAACTTGTATTCCGGCTCAAAACAACGGGATACATCGTTTTAGATCGAAACTAGCAAGATTCACGAGCATCGATTTTACAAGTCTTCGAAGAGTATACGAGAGAAAGATAAAACTTTTTCTCTCAGAACTGTGCGAAAACTTGTATTCCGGCTCAAAACAACGGGATACATCGTTTTAGATCGAAACTAGCAAGATTCACGAGCATCGATTTTACAAGTCTTCGAAGAGTATACGAGAGAAAGATAAAACTTTTTTTCTCAGAACTGTGCGAAAACTTGTATTCCGGCTCAAAACAACGGGATACATCGTTTTAGATCGAAACTAGCAAGATTCACGAGCATCGATTTTACAAGTCCTCGAAGAGTACACGAGAGAACGGTGTAAACTTTTTCTCTCAGAACTGTGCGAAAACTTGTATTCCGGCTCAAAACAACGGGATACATCGTTTTAGATCGAAACTAGCAAGATTCACGAGCATCGATTTTACAAGTCTTCGAAGAGTATACGAGAGAACGGTGTAAAACTTTTTCTCTCAGAACTGTGCGAAAACTTGTATTCCGGCTCAAAACAACGGGATACATCGTTTTAGATCGAAACTAGCAAGATTCACGAGCATCGATTTTACAAGTCTTCGAAGAGTATACGAGAGAAAGATAAAACTTTTTCTCTCAGAACTGTGCGAAAACTTGTATTCCGGCTCAAAACAACGGGATACATTGTTTTAGATCGAAACTAGCAAGATTCACGAGCATCGATTTTACAAGTCCTCGAAGAGTACACGAGAGAACGGTGTAAACTTTTTCTCTCAGAACTGTGCGAAAACTTGTATTCCGGCTCAAAACAACGGGATACATCGTTTTAGATCGAAACTAGCAAGATTCACGAGCATCGATTTTACAAGTCTTCGAAGAGTATACGAGAGAAAGATAAAACTTTTTCTCTCAGAACTGTGCGAAAACTTGTATTCCGGCTCAAAACAACGGGATACATCGTTTTAGATCGAAACTAGCAAGATTCACGAGCATCGATTTTACAAGTCCTCGAAGGGTACACGAGAGAACGGTGTAAACTTTTTCTCTCAGAACTGTGCGAAAACTTGTATTCCGGCTCAAAACAACGGGATACATCGTTTTAGATCGAAACTAGCAAGATTCACGAGCATCGATTTTACAAGTCTTCGAAGAGTATACGAGAGAAAGATAAAACTTTTTCTCTCAGAACTGTGCGAAAACTTGTATTCCGGCTCAAAACAACGGGATACATCGTTTTAGATCGAAACTAGCAAGATTCACGAGCATCGATTTTACAAGTCTTCGAAGAGTATACGAGAGAAAGATAAAACTTTTTCTCTCAGAACTGTGCGAAAACTTGTATTCCGGCTCAAAACAACGGGATACATCGTTTTAGATCGAAACTAGCAAGATTCACGAGCATCGATTTTACAAGTCTTCGAAGAGTATACGAGAGAAAGATAAAACTTTTTCTCTCAGAACTGTGCGAAAACTTGTATTCCGGCTCAAAACAACGGGATACATCGTTTTAGATCGAAACTAGCAAGATTCACGAGCATCGATTTTACAAGTCTTCGAAGAGTATACGAGAGAAAGATAAAACTTTTTCTCTCAGAACTGTGCGAAAACTTGTATTCCGGCTCAAAACAGCGGGATACATCGTTTTAGGTCGAAAATAGCAAGATTCACGAGCATCGATTTTACAAGTCGTCGAAGAGTAGACGAAAGGTGCAAACTTTTTCTCTCGGAACTGCGCGAAAACTTGTATTCCGGCTCAAAACAACGGGATACATCGTTTTAGATCGAAACTAGCAAGATTCACGAGCATCGATTTTACAAGTCTTCGAAGAGTATACGAGAGAAAGATAAAACTTTTTCTCTCAGAACTGTGCGAAAACTTGTATTCCGGCTCAAAACAACGGGATACATCGTTTTAGATCGAAACTAGCAAGATTCACGAGCATCGATTTTACAAGTCTTCGAAGAGTATACGAGAGAAAGATAAAACTTTTTCTCTCAGAACTGCGCGAAAACTTGTATTCCGGCTCAAAACAACGGGATACATCGTTTTAGATCGAAACTAGCAAGATTCACGAGCATCGATTTTAAAAGTCTTTGAAGAGTATACGAGAGAAAGATAAAACTTTTTCTCTCAGAACTGTGCGAAAACTTGTATTCCGGCTCAAAACAACGGGATACATCGTTTTAGATCGAAACTAGCAAGATTCACGAGCATCGATTTTAAAAGTCTTCGAAGAGTATACGAGAGAAAGATAAAACTTTTTCTCTCAGAACTGTGCGAAAACTTGTATTCCGGCTCAAAACAACGGGATACATCGTTTTAGATGAAACTAGCAAGATTCACGAGCATCGATTTTAAAAGTCTTTGAAGAGTATACGAGAGAAAGATAAAACTTTTTCTCTCAGAACTGTGCGAAAACTTGTATTCCGGCTCAAAACAACGGGATACATCGTTTTAGATCAAAACTAGCAAGATTCACGAGCATCGATTTTACAAGTCTTCGAAGAGTATACGAGAGAAAGATAAAACTTTTTCTCTCAGAACTGTGCGAAAACTTGTATTCCGGCTCAAAACAACGGGATACATCGTTTTAGATCGAAACTAGCAAGATTCACGAGCATCGATTTTACAAGTCTTCGAAGAGTATACGAGAGAAAGATAAAACTTTTTCTCTCAGAACTGTGCGAAAACTTGTATTCCGGCTCAAAACAACGGGATACATCGTTTTAGATCGAAACTAGCAAGATTCACGAGCATCGATTTTACAAGTCTTCGAAGAGTATACGAGAGAAAGATAAAACTTTTTATCTCAGAACTGTGCGAAAACTTGTATTCCGGCTCAAAACAACGGGATACATCGTTTTAGATCGAAACTAGCAAGATTCACGAGCATCGATTTTACAAGTCTTCGAAGAGTATACGAGAGAAAGATAAAACTTTTTCTCTCAGAACTGTGCGAAAACTTGTATTCCGGCTGAAAACAACGGGATACATCGTTTTAGATCGAAACTAGCAAGATTCACGAGCATCGATTTTACAAGTCCTCGAAGAGTACACGAGAGAACGGTGTAAACTTTTTCTCTCAGAACTGTGCGAAAACTTGTATTCCGGCTCAAAATAACGGGATACATCGTTTTAGATCGAAACTAGCAAGATTCACGAGCATCGATTTTACAAGTGTTCGAAGAGTATACGAGAGAAAGATAAACCTTTTTCTCTCAGAACTGTGCGAAAACTTGTATTCCGGCTCAAAACAACGGGATACATCGTTTTAGATCGAAACTAGCAAGATTCACGAGCATCGATTTTACAAGACCTCGAAGAGTACACGAGAGAACGGTGTAAACTTTTTCTCTCAGAACTGTGCGAAAACTTGTATTCCGGCTCAAAACAACGGGATACATCGTTTTAGATCGAAACTAGCAAGATTCACGAGCATCGATTTTACAAGTCTTCGAAGAGTATACGAGAGAAAGATAAAACTTTTTCTCTCAGAACTGTGCGAAAACTTGTATTCCGGCTCAAAACAACGGGATACATCGTTTTAGATCGAAACTAGCAAGATTCACGAGCATCAATTTTACAAGTCCTCGAAGAGTACACGAGAGAACGGTGTAAACTTTTTCTCTCAGAACTGTGCGAAAACTTGTATTCCGGCTCAAAACAACGGGATACATCGTTTTAGATCGAAACTAGCAAGATTCACGAGCATCGATTTTACAAGTCTTCGAAGAGTATACGAGAGAAAGATAAAACTTTTTCTCTCAGAACTGTGCGAAAACTTGTATTCCGGCTCAAAACAACGGGATACATCGTTTTAGATCGAAACTAGCAAGATTCACGAGCATCGATTTTACAAGTCTTCGAAGAGTATACGAGAGAAAGATAAAACTTTTTCTCTCAGAACTGTGCGAAAACTTGTATTCCGGCTCAAAACAACGGGATACATCGTTTTAGATCGAAACTAGCAAGATTCACGAGCATCGATTTTACAAGTCTTCGAAGAGTATACGAGAGAAAGATAAAACTTTTTCTCTCAGAACTGTGCGAAAACTTGTATTCCGGCTCAAAACAGCGGGATACATCGTTTTAGGTCGAAAATAGCAGATTCACGAGCATCGATTTTACAAGTCGTCGAAGAGTAGACGAAAGGTGCAAACTTTTTCTCTCGGAACTGCGCGAAAACTTGTATTCCGGCTCAAAACAACGGGATACATCGTTTTAGATCGAAACTAGCAAGATTCACGAGCATCGATTTTACAAGTCTTCGAAGAGTATACGAGAGAAAGATAAAACTTTTTCTCTCAGAACTGTGCGAAAACTTGTATTCCGGCTCAAAAACAACGGGATACATCGTTTTAGATCGAAACTAGCAAGATTCACGAGCATCGATTTTACAAGTCTTCGAAGAGTATACGAGAGAAAGATAAAACTTTTTCTCTCAGAACTGCGCGAAAACTTGTATTCCGGCTCAAAACAACGGGATACATCGTTTTAGATCGAAACTAGCAAGATTCACGAGCATCGATTTTACAAGTCCTCGAAGAGTACACGAGAGAACGGTGTAAACTTTTTCTCTCAGAACTGTGCGAAAACTTGTATTCCGGCTCAAAACAACGGGATACATCGTTTTAGATCGAAACTAGCAAGATTCACGAGCATCGATTTTACAAGTCTTCGAAGAGTATACGAGAGAAAGATAAAACTTTTTCTCTCAGAACTGTGCGAAAACTTGTATTCCGGCTCAAAACAACGGGATACATCGTTTTAGATCGAAACTAGCAAGATTCACGAGCATCGATTTTACAAGTCTTCGAAGAGTATACGAGAGAACGGTGTAAACTTTTTCTCTCAGAACTGTGCGAAAACTTGTATTCCGGCTCAAAACAACGGGATACATCGTTTTTAGATCGAAACTAGCAAGATTCCACGAGCATCGATTTTACAAGTCTTCGAAGAGTATACGAGAGAAAGATAAAACTTTTTCTCTCAGAACTGTGCGAAAACTTGTATTCCGGCTCAAAACAACGGGATACATTGTTTTAGATCGAAACTAGCAAGATTCACGAGCATCGATTTTACAAGTCCTCGAAGAGTACACGAGAGAACGGTGTAAACTTTTTCTCTCAGAACTGTGCGAAAACTTGTATTCCGGCTCAAAACAGCGGGATACATCGTTTTAGGTCGAAAATAGCAAGATTCACGAGCATCGATTTTACAAGTCGTCGAAGAGTAGACGAAAGGTGCAAACTTTTTCTCTCGGAACTGCGCGAAAACTTGTATTCCGGCTCAAAACAACGGGATACATCGTTTTAGATCGAAACTAGCAAGATTCACGAGCATCGATTTTACAAGTCTTCGAAGAGTATACGAGAGAAAGATAAAACTTTTTCTCTCAGAACTGTGCGAAAACTTGTATTCCGGCTCAAAACAACGGGATACATCGTTTTAGATCGAAACTAGCAAGATTCACGAGCATCGATTTTACAAGTCTTCGAAGAGTATACGAGAGAAAGATAAAACTTTTTCTCTCAGAACTGCGCGAAAACTTGTATTCCGGCTCAAAACAACGGGATACATCGTTTTAGATCGAAACTAGCAAGATTCACGAGCATCGATTTTACAAGTCCTCGAAGAGTACACGAGAGAACGGTGTAAACTTTTTCTCTCAGAACTGTGCGAAAACTTGTATTCCGGCTCAAAACAACGGGATACATCGTTTTAGATCGAAACTAGCAAGATTCACGAGCATCGATTTTACAAGTCTTCGAAGAGTATACGAGAGAAAGATAAAACTTTTTCTCTCAGAACTGTGCGAAAACTTGTATTCCGGCTCAAAACAACGGGATACATCGTTTTAGATCGAAACTAGCAAGATTCACGAGCATCGATTTTACAAGACCTCGAAGAGTACACGAGAGAAAGGTGTAAACTTTTTCTCTCAGAACTGTGCGAAAACTTGTATTCCGGCTCAAAACAACGGGATACATCGTTTTAGATCGAAACTAGCAAGATTCACGAGCATCGATTTTACAAGTCTTCGAAGAGTATACGAGAGAAAGATAAAACTTTTTCTCTCAGAACTGTGCGAAAACTTGTATTCCGGCTCGAAAACAACGGGATACATCGTTTTAGATCGAAACTAGCAAGATTCACGAGCATCGATTTTACAAGTCCTCGAAGAGTACACGAGAGAACGGTGTAAACTTTTTCTCTCAGAACTGTGCGAAAACTTGTATTCCGGCTCAAAATAACGGGATACATCGTTTTAGATCGAAACTAGCAAGATTCACGAGCATCGATTTTACAAGTCGTTCGAAGAGTATACGAGAGAAAGATAAACCTTTTTCTCTCAGAACTGTGCGAAAACTTGTATTCCGGCTCAAAACAACGGGATACATCGTTTTAGATCGAAACTAGCAAGATTCACGAGCATCGATTTTACAAGACCTCGAAGAGTACACGAGAGAACGGTGTAAACTTTTTCTCTCAGAACTGTGCGAAAACTTGTATTCCGGCTCAAAACAACGGGATACATCGTTTTAGATCGAAACTAGCAAGATTCACGAGCATCGATTTTACAAGTCTTCGAAGAGTATACGAGAGAAAGATAAAACTTTTTCTCTCAGAACTGTGCGAAAACTTGTATTCCGGCTCAAAACAACGGGATACATCGTTTTAGATCGAAACTAGCAAGATTCACGAGCATCAATTTTACAAGTCCTCGAAGAGTACACGAGAGAACGGTGTAAACTTTTTCTCTCAGAACTGTGCGAAAACTTGTATTCCGGCTCAAAACAACGGGATACATCGTTTTAGATCGAAACTAGCAAGATTCACGAGCATCGATTTTACAAGTCTTCGAAGAGTATACGAGAGAAAGATAAAACTTTTTTCTCTCAGAACTGTGCGAAAACTTGTATTCCGGCTCAAAACAACGGGATACATCGTTTTAGATCGAACTAGCAAGATTCACGAGCATCGATTTTACAAGTCTTCGAAGAGTATACGAGAGAAAGATAAACTTTTTCTCTCAGAACTGTGCGAAAACTTGTATTCCGGCTCAAAACAACGGGATACATCGTTTTAGATCGAAACTAGCAAGATTCACGAGCATCGATTTTACAAGTCTTCGAAGAGTATACGAGAGAAAGATAAACTTTTTCTCTCAGAACTGTGCGAAAACTTGTATTCCGGCTCAAAACAGCGGGATACATCGTTTTAGATCGAAACTAGCAAGATTCACGAGCATCGATTTTACAAGTCGTCGAAGAGTAGACGAAGAAGGTGCAAACTTTTTCTCTCGGAACTGCGCGAAAACTTGTATTCCGGCTCAAAACAACGGGATACATCGTTTTAGATCGAAACTAGCAAGATTCACGAGCATCGATTTTACAAGTCTTCGAAGAGTATACGAGAGAAAGATAAAACTTTTTCTCTCAGAACTGTGCGAAAACTTGTATTCCGGCTCAAAACAACGGGATACATCGTTTTAGATCGAAACTAGCAAGATTCACGAGCATCGATTTTACAAGTCTTCGAAGAGTATACGAGAGAAAGATAAAACTTTTTCTCTCAGAACTGCGCGAAACTTGTATTCCGGCTCAAAAACAACGGGATACATCGTTTTAGATCGAAACTAGCAAGATTCACGAGCATCGATTTTACAAGTCCTCGAAGAGTACACGGGAGAACGGTGTAAACTTTTTCTCTCAGAACTGTGCGAAAACTTGTATTCCGGCTCAAAACAACGGGATACATCGTTTTAGATCGAAACTAGCAAGATTCACGAGCATCGATTTTACAAGTCTTCGAAGAGTATACGAGAGAAAGATAAAACTTTTTCTCTCAGAACTGTGCGAAAACTTGTATTCCGGCTCAAAACAACGGATACATCGTTTTAGATCGAAACTAGCAAGATTCACGAGCATCGATTTTACAAGTCTTCGAAGAGTATACGAGAGAACGTGTAAACTTTTTCTCTCAGAACTGTGCGAAAACTTGTATTCCGGCTCAAAACAACGGGATACATCGTTTTAGATCGAAACTAGCAAGATTCACGAGCATCGATTTTACAAGTCTTCGAAGAGTATACGAGAGAAAGATAAAACTTTTTCTCTCAGAACTGTGCGAAAACTTGTATTCCGGCTCAAAACAACGGGATACATTGTTTTAGATCGAAACTAGCAAGATTCACGAGCATCGATTTACAAGTCCTCGAAGAGTACACGAGAGAACGGTGTAAACTTTTTCTCTCAGAACTGTGCGAAAACTTGTATTCCGGCTCAAAACAGCGGGATACATCGTTTTAGGTCGAAACTAGCAAGATTCACGAGCATCGATTTTACAAGTCGTCGAAGAGTAGACGAGAGAAGGTGCAAAACTTTTTCTCTCAGAACTGCGCGAAAACTTGTATTCCGGCTCAAAACAACGGGATACATCGTTTTAGATCGAAACTAGCAAGATTCACGAGCATCGATTTTACAAGTCTTCGAAGAGTATACGAGAGAAAGATAAAACTTTTTCTCTCAGAACTGTGCGAAAACTTGTATTCCGGCTCAAAACAACGGGATACATCGTTTTAGATCGAAACTAGCAAGATTCACGAGCATCGATTTTACAAGTCTTCGAAGAGTATACGAGAGAAAGATAAAACTTTTTTCTCTCAGAACTGCGCGAAAACTTGTATTCCGGCTCAAAACAACGGGATACATCGTTTTAGATCGAAACTAGCAAGATTCACGAGCATCGATTTTACAAGTCCTCGAAGAGTACACGAGAGAACGGTGTAAACTTTTTCTCTCAGAACTGTGCGAAAACTTGTATTCCGGCTCAAAACAACGGGATACATCGTTTTAGATCGAAAACTAGCAAGATTCACGAGCATCGATTTTACAAGTCTTCGAAGAGTATACGAGAGAAAGATAAAACTTTTTCTCTCAGAACTGTGCGAAAACTTGTATTCCGGCTCAAAACAACGGGATACATCGTTTTAGATCGAAACTAGCAAGATTCACGAGCATCGATTTTACAAGACCTCGAAGAGTACACGAGAGAACGGTGTAAACTTTTTCTCTCAGAACTGTGCGAAAACTTGTATTCCGGCTCAAAACAACGGGATAC
Organism: Amblyomma americanum; assembly: GCF_052857255.1. Lineage (NCBI taxonomy): Eukaryota > Metazoa > Arthropoda > Arachnida > Ixodida > Ixodidae > Amblyomma > Amblyomma americanum. Next base: position 2,103 of record NW_027526777.1, on the reverse strand, counting down.
ATCGTTTTAGATCGAAACTAGCAAGATTCACGAGCATCGATTTTACAAGTCTTCGAAGAGTATACGAGAGAAAGATAAAACTTTTTCTCTCAAAACTGTGCGAAAACTTGTATTCCGGCTCAAAACAACGGGATACATCGTTTTAGATCGAAACTAGCAAGATTCACGAGCATCGATTTACAAGTCTTCGAAGAGTATACGAGAGAAAGATAAAACTTTTTCTCTCAAAACTGTGCGAAAACTTGTATTCCGGCTCAAAACAACGGGATACATCGTTTTAGATCGAAACTAGCAAGATTCACGAGCATCGATTTTACGTCTTCGAAGAGTATACGAGAGAAAGATAAAACTTTTTCTCTCAGAACTGTGCGAAAACTTGTATTCCGGCTCAAAACAACGGGATACATCGTTTTAGATCGAAACTAGCCAAGATTCACGAGTATCGATTTTACAAGTCTTCGAGAGTATACGAGAGAAAGATAAAACTTTTCTCTTCAGAACTGTGCGAAAACTTGTATTCCGGCTCAAAAACAACGGGATACATCGTTTTAGATCGAAACTAGCAAGATTCACGAGCATCGATTTTACAAGTCCTCGAAGAGTACACGAGAGAACGGTGTAAACTTTTTCTCTCAGAACTGTGCGAAAACTTGTATTCCGGCTAAAAACAACGGGATACATTGTTTAGATCGAAACTAGCAAGATTCACGAGCATCGATTTTACAAGTATTCGAAGAGTATACGAGAGAAAGATAAAACTTTTTCTCTCAAAACTGTGCGAAAACTTGTATTCCGGCTCAAACAACGGGATACATCGTTTTAGATCGAAACTAGCAAGATTCACGAGCATCGATTTTACAAGTCTTCGAAGAGTATACGAGAGAAAGATAAAACTTTTTCTCTCAAAACTGTGCGAAAACTTGTATTCCGGCTCAAAACAACGGGATACATCGTTTTAGATCGAAACTAGCAAGGATTCACGAGCATCGATTTTACAAGTCCTCGAAGAGTACACGAGAGAACGGTGTAAACTTTTTCTCTCAGAACTGTGCGAAAACTTGTATTCCGGCTCAAAACAACGGGATACATTGTTTAGATCGAAACTAGCAAGATTCACGAGCATCGATTTACAAGTATTCGAAGAGTATACGAGAGAAAGATAAAACTTTTTCTCTCAAACTGTGCGAAAACTTGTATTCCGGCTCGAAAACAACGGGATACTTCTGTTTTAGATCGAAACTAGCAAGATTCACTGAGTCAGTCGATTTTACAAGTCTTCGAGAGAGTAATACGAGAGAAAGATAAAACTTTTTCTCTCAGTAACTGTGCGAATAACTTGTATTCCGGCTCAAAACAACGGATACATCGTTTAGATCGAAACTAGCAAGATTCACGAGCATCGATTTACAAGTCTTCGAAGAGTACTACGAGAGAAAGATAAAACTTTTCTCTCAGAACTGTGCGAAAACTTGTATTCCGGCTCAAAACAACGGGATACATCGTTTTTAGATCGAAACTAGCAAGATTCACGAGCATCGATTTTACAAGTCCTTCGAAGAGTATACGAGAGAAAGGATAAAACTTTTTCTCTCAGAACTGTGCGAAAACTTGTATTTCCGGCTCAAAACAACGGGATACATTCGTTTTAGATCGAAACTAGCAAGATTCACGAGCATCGATTTTACAAGTCCTCGAAGAGTTACACGAGAGAACGGTGTAAAACTTTTTCTCTCAGAACTGTGCGAAAACTTGTATTCCGCTCAAAACAACGGGATACATCGTTTAGATCGAAACTAGCAAGATTCACGAGCATCGATTTTACAAGTCTTCGAGGAGTATACGAGAGAAAGATAAAACTTTTTCTCTCAGAACTGTGCGAAAACTTGTATTCCGGCTCAAAACAACGGGATACATCGTTTTAAAATCGAAACTAGCAAGATTCACGAGCATCGATTTTACAAGTCCTCGAAGAGTACACGAGAGAACGGTGTAAACTTTTTCTCTCAGAACTGTGCGAAAACTTGTATTCCGGCTAAAAACAACGGGATACATCGTTTTAGATCGAAACTAGCAAGATTCACGAGCATCGATTTTACAAGTCTT